>NW_028261385.1:135612110-135889610 GCF_051295495.1 Thamnophis sirtalis | reverse complement strand
AATCCCAAACTTGGGAGACCGCCTGCTGCCAATTACCTCCCAAAGACCCGTCAGATCTCACAGGGTCGGCCTCCTCCGGGTTCCGTCCACCAGCCAATGCCATCTGGCTACTACCCGGGGGAGGGCCTTCTCTGTAGCAGCTCCGGCCCTTTGGAATGAACTCCCCGCGGAGATCCGGACCCTCACCTCTCTCCAGGCCTTCCGGAAAGCCGTCAAAACCTGGCTGTGCCGGCAGGCCTGGGGTTGATGAGTTCCCCTCCCCTCTCGACTGGTATGGCTGTGTGATTTTCGTGCATTTTAATTATGTGTACTGTTGTTTATGTTCCCTTTCCCCCCTGAGTTGTTTGCCGCCCTGAGTCCCTCCTGGAGAAGGGCGGCATACAAATAAACCAAATACAATACAATACAATACAATTTCAATTTGCTCATGCATTATATATGAATTTATGGTAATTTCATTTTTCACTATGTTGAGGCTTCTTGTATTCATACTTTTTAAGTTTCATGTCCCAACATAACTTTGTCAGCAGCTTTGAGTTCCTGTTCTGCTTGCCCTGCCCTGCCCTGCCCTGCCCTGCCCTGCCCTGCCCTGCCCTGCCCTGCCCTGCCCTGCCCTGCCCTGCCCTATCCTATCCTATCCTATCCTATCCTATCCTATCCTATCCTATCCTATCCTATCCTATCCTATCCTATCCTATCCTATCCTATCCTATCCCATCCGTTATCATTTCTGAACTCCATTCTTAGGTAAGATAGCCAATAGTTTAAACATTTAAACATATATAATTAGGCTAAAATAGTAAACAAATAATGACTATTTCATTGGGAAATAGTAGGATAATGACAATCAGGGAATATAGAATCTAAATTGCTTTCTACTTTTCAATTTAACTGACATTTGCTTTCTACACTCAGGTTCTGCATTTTTTTTAAAAAAAAAAACATGATGCCTCCATTGGTTTTGTAATTGACTATGAACATATTATTACTTCCTTCCATGTTCAGTTGTATTGCTCAACGATAGACAGATTCCATAGGAAGAAAGTGGTGCTTTAAATAGTCTGGTCCCAATCCATTATGACTTTTAGGGGGAAGCCAACCGCTTGAATTGTGCCTGGAAACAGAACCCAGAATATTTGATGTAATGCAACCTTCCTTAGCCAGGGCAATCTCTAGATGTGTAGTCTTCAACCCACAGAATTCCTCAGCTACAATTGTCCTAGCTAAATATTCTGAGAGTTGAAGGGTACTTTCGTGCATCCAAACAGTGTCCTCACTTTAGAAAGCCAATCTCAACATAAGCAAACTGAGGCTTAGTCAACCAGAATTCTTTCCACTGGCCAAAAAAGATATGTGGCAGTGGCACCTTCCTTCTGACCTGGTTATTGCCTCTGCTATATTTATTATCATGAAACAAAAGGGTGTTTTTTTTAAGGCCACTGCCAGCTGCAAATCTGCCTTTTCGGATAAAGGATATGAGGGTTTTATATCAGCTGTGAAGAAATGGTAAATGTAATAATCTGTGACCCGACAAATGCGCGCCCGACAACAGCGCGCCTGACAAAACCGCAGCGATAAAACCGTGACGTCAAGCACGCCCACAAAGGCGTGTCGACAAAAGAGCGCTGACAGAAGCGTGATTACGGTTAAGGTAAGGGTTAGGGTAAGGGTAAGGGTTAGGTTTAGGGTTAGGATTAGGGTTAGGGTTAGGGTTAGGGTTAGGGTTAGGGTTAGGTTTAAGGTTAGGTTTAGAGCGTGCTTCTGTCAGCGTGTTATTGTTGGCGTGCTTCTGCGCTCATTCATCGGCATGATTACGAACTTGCGTTTTTTCCCCAGCGGTTTTGTCGGCGCACTTTTGTGGAGCACGCATTTATCGGTGAACCGTAATAATCTAGGAGGTGGAGATTGGCAGGAATTTCTACCTACAGGAACCTGGTTATCACCTAAGCCACAATGTCATTGCAGTGTTGCAATTATTATAGTATTAAGTTAGAGGAAGATGAATTGAGTTGCTCAGTGCCCATAATACGATCTCACAGAGACACAGGATCTATCTATTAACAATATATGGCCCCAAGTCAAGTAATCTTCATGGGTCAATGAGCAGCTGGACTTTCTAAGTGCTTTTCAAGGGTACCCCATCAGGGGTGGGTTCCTGCCAGTTCTAACCTCCTCTATAGAAGAGGTTTCACAAATCTACAGTGCCGTTTAGAACCAGTTCCAGCCCCCCCGCCCGTCCACACATCATCAAGATGAAGAGCGAGAGGAGGAATTCTGGGAGTTGAAGTCCACAAGTCTTAAAGCTGTCAGGTTTAAACACCCCTGGGTTTTTTTTCCCTAAAGGGTTAGGGGTGCAAGGGTGTTTTAACTTGACAGCTTTAAGACTTGCACACTTCAATGCCAGAGTTCCTGAGCCAACATGACTGGAGGAGGAATTCTGGGAGTTGATGTCCACAAGTCTTAACGTTGTCAAGTTTGAACACCCCTGGGATTTTTTTCCCCTGTAACTTGACAGCTTTAAGACTTGCGTGATTCAAATGCCAGAGTTTCTGAGCCAACATTTTGGTTGTTAAGCAAGAGCATTGTTAAGTGAGTTTCCCCACATTTTACAAGTTGGCCACGCCCACCCAGTCACATGGCTGGCAAGCCACTCCCACCCGGTCGCATGGCCAGCAGCCCACTCCCAAAAAGCAGGCCACACCTACAGAAGAGGTTCTAAAATTTTTTGAAACCCACCACTGTACTCCATGTTACTATTACACATAATAGTGATCTAATCAAGTGGGTCAGCAGAATTAAAACTGATATTCTGAACTATCCTACGATTTCTACTTAGCTAACGAGAAAAAAAAAACGGTTTCCACTCCTCAAACGCCCCTTTCTTTGACAATATCCTGGAATGGCTTTGTTTGGGGATAGGAGAGGTTGTTTCTCTGTCGTAGTAATAAAATAAAAATAAAAATCTGTTTTATCCCTGTTTATCTTAGGAAATCTAATGAGACCTCAGCACATTAAATATGACTACAGAGTAACAGCTGTTTAAAAGGAAGCACTGCCCATCGTCATGATCTGAGCACAAAACTCCGCCACATATGTTAAACAGTTATTGTGGACGACGGAATGAGCTTAATTTTATTTAGCCATTCTGTAATTTGCAAAAGGATCGTTCAACATGCTGCAAGATGTCAAAGTCGTATTTTTAATATGCCGGGCAAGTCATCAAATAGTCAGTGTTCCTTGCTTCATCCTTTTTTGATTAGTAGCCTTGCAGACAGATCTGGATAGGTATATGGAAACAATGTGGAGCTGAACAAAGGAGCAGAGGAGTGATAATCTGAGAGAAAAGCTGGGAATTGGTTAGCTGGGTGTGGAGGGGGAGGGATCGTGACATGGGACATGGCGCATTTTAAGAGAAGTATTTGTGTTGGTCTATATCAGTGGTTCCCAAACTTGGCAACTTTAAGACTTGTGGACTTCAACTCCCAGAATTCTCCAGTCAGCTCTGCTGAGAGCTGGCTGGAGAATTCTGAGAGTTGAAGTTCACAAGTCTTAAAATTGCCAAGTTTGGGAACCACTGGTCTATATCAGTGTTCCCAAGTTCGGCAGCTTGAAGATGTGTGGACTTCAACACCCAGAATTCCCCAGCCCGATGGTATGCTCTAGTCTAGAGTCTGAAATGGAATCTACAATTTTACTTCAATGAAAGGACATTTTATGGGAAATGTTAAAAATGTGCATTTATTTCAAATGATAAGGAGCATTTCACATATTGAGAGAAGCTGTTTCCCATTCCATAAGTAGTGGCAATCATGCTTAGTTTTTTAAAATAAGATCTATGACATATCTGTTATATTAGCATAACTTTTTAATGTGAATGAACAACAAATGTGATACAAGTTTAATATACAACTGAAACTAGTGCTTTTCCTCTTGTGGCTGATGGATAAACAATTGGAAAAAAGTCATTAAAATATATTTATATATTATAATCATGGCAAAATTATTGTACATATAAAGATGGAAAGATTTGGCAATAAATAAATTGTTTATATCTTTATATATAAAAGTGAAATGCCACTCATGCATCATCACGAAATCTCGAGAACTGTAAAGCCTATAAACTTTAAATTTGGCACGTATGTTCATCTTGGTTTCTAGGTGCTTGCTAAGAAAGGATTTTTCGAAATGACCATCAGATCAGTAGTATTTCTTATACAGTATTTATATATGTAGATTACACACACACACACACAATGGAGGGATGGTTGGTGAAGATGAATCAACTTGTTGAGATAGAAAACTGACTAATTTGATTACAGAAAAGACAGTATCTCTACATTTATTGCTGACTGGAAACCTATAAGGGACTTTTTCCATAAAACAGTAAAAATGAACTTATGATCTATAGATTTGGTGGATAGATAGGATAGATTATAGAAAAAAGGGAGTCAATGTGAAACTTAAAAAAAGATAAATCTATAATTAAACTCATAACTGCTCTAAAACAGATTGGAAGCTACTTCTTTATATTTTTTCTTTTTTCTATTTTTCTACTTTTCTATCATTTTTCTTTTCTTTTCTTTTCTTTGCACTTTAGCTTTTGTCTATTTCTTCCTTTTTATTTTTTTCCTTCTTACTCCAGTGCATTACTTTTACTCATTTCTAAAGTTTTCAATAATTTTATATTAAAGAATACATGATATTTTATATATTAAGTTAAAAGATTCCTCTATTCACCAGTTTTTCTATGATATCAGCATAAATTAGAGCTACCAAGACTGATTTGTAAAAATTTGGGTGACCAATAGGTGGCAACAAGGAGATACAATCAACTTTCACTCTTTGTTGCCATCTAGTGACTGTATAATTTTTGCAGCCTCATTTGAACCTTTCCAAAATATGGCTTGACACAGAGAAAAGCCTATTAATTTGGGGTCAGCAGTTTTCCAAACACTTTTCCTTTTCTGTTGAAACTGAGTTACTTTTCCTTTTCTCCCACTCAGCAGAGCACAAAATAAGATGCTGTCATTTAACTCAACCTCCTTTTCTAAGGTTACGCATTTGTAAGGATGATATTATAACACCAAAATGGAGATTTCTGTAATCAGAAACCTACCTACCTACCTACCTACCTTCCTCCCTCCCTCCCTTTTTCCTTCCTCCCTTCCTCCCCTCCTTTTCCATACAATTTTCTAAAGAGCTATATACTTCACAGGTTTTAACAGCAAGAGAAGAGACTGGAAGGGCTACAAAGCTGCACCAGCTAAAAGCTGAATCTTTCACAACTGATTGGTTAATTAAAACCTTGATGCCGCCTGCAGCCACAGCAATAGCAGTTTGCCCTTTGCTGACATTTTTTTATAGCCTTCTCATGAAACAACCTTTAAGGATGGTGGGAAAGAAAGATAATGGTTGAGGGGAGGACGGCTGGCCCTTCATCACAGAAAAAGAAGTAGTTTTATATATATGGCTGCATTCAATTTGCCACATGAAAATAAGCCGGTGGCCTAAAAATAAACTTCAATGAGCATTTATTATATTTGAAAGCCACAAGAAAAACAAAATCCAAAGCACTGAGGACAAGACTAGATTGATTACAAAAAGACACTCTTGGAGATAAGGGAAGACAGCTGGCTGGGCTGTGGAACAGAAAGGAAAACGGAGGGCATGTTTCTGAACGGCAAATGGCTGGAGCCCGTGAACCGAGTAAATGCTGTTTTATTACAAGGATCTCATGGAATGAGTTGTCTATATATCAGATTGAGCTATCCAGATGTTTTGGGACAGAGCTCAGTGTTCTAGGTATTGATCACAACACATCCAGAGGATGTTAAGGAGGGGAAGGTTGAGGCATACATGTGGTTAAAACCATAGAGGTGATAATTTAAAATGAAGGTACCCTGAGTACAGAATGTCTCATCTCTGTGGTCAAGGAAAGTTCAGAATGGCAATTTGAGGAAACAAATGATTTATGCATGACTTTCAGAACTTGTTTTTCCATTGATCAATGGGCACTCTGTGAGAGATGGCATTTCTCTTTGCTGTTTTGACTAAGAATTGGGAGAACCATACCAGCTTTTAACATGTTCCATGATGTGTGTGTGTGTGTGTGTGTGTGCGTGTGTGCACACGCGTGACATGAGTGATTTTTGCATACACACAATATATATATATATATATGTGTGTGTGTGTGTGTGTGTGTGTGTGTGTGTGTGTGTGTGTGTGTGTGTGTATGCAAAAATCACTCAAGCCGCAATCATGAAATCACCAGAATCATACAGCCCACAAACTTTAAATGTGGCATGTATGTTCTTCTTGGCTTTTAGGTGCTCACTTAGAAAGGATTTTTCAAAATGACCATTTTGATCATTAGTATTTTTTATATTATTATTAACACACTCTGATGCTAAGGAGTTCTGCTCCCCCCTCCCACCTGAAAAGATCTCTGTTCCGACTGCCACTTGGGCGTGGCCAGCATGTGACTCATCCAGCCTGTGGGCTGGGAGTTTGGAGAGAATCAATGGGGCCATCCTGAGAGAGAGAAGGGGGACAGGATAGGGGAAGATTATGTGCGGCAAGCCTGAGGGAGAGAAGGGGATAGGATAGGAGAGGTTTCTGTGGGGCAAGTCTGAGGGAGAGAGGGGGAGAGAAAATCTAAAGAAGCTAAAACTTGGAATGGATATACTTTGTACTTTAGTGGCTAGTTTGGAAAACTGAAGGGATTATTAGAGTGGCCAACATACAACCCTCCTTATATTGCTAAACCTCAGTATCCAGGAACCCACTGCTTGAATAGTTTGGGGAGTCTGGGAATCTGCTATGTGATGACCTCTCAGGTGAAGATCACCTGGAACAAGAAATTTGCTGGGGATTTTTCTTACCAAAAGGGTAACCTGAGATATCAATATCAATTAAAAAAAAAAAAAACTAAGCTCAACGTTTACTTCCAGGATTTGTGTTCCTTGATTCCCATTGGTTTCACAGGTTCTTAATGATAGCAGCTACTTCTATTGTATGATCTGCAGCTTTGCCATTGCAAAAAGTTTCTAGCACTCTGTTGATGAAAAATCTCAGTCATCCAAGCACAGGTGTCCGAAGGTTGAATCGTGGCAACTGGACAAATTTTTGTAAACTTCAGATATTTCTCTGCCCATCCAAGCAGCTTCATCATTCAGAGCAAGTCAGTTAGGCAGGGAATCGTTGGAATGTACCTGCCACACCAACCTCAGAGGTTTCCTCCCCAGAGTGTCCAGTAGCAATATTTCAAGCATTCTTTTTAACAGAATAGCTTTCCATGTGTTGAGCTTTTGTTGTATCAAAGACTTTGAAACCTCTCCTTGCTTTTATTCTAAGATATAAATTAGCTCCCAATTTGGATGAATTAGAAATTTGGGTCAATCACCATCTACCCCTAGTATCATCCTAGCTGACAACAGCAATGTTTCAATGAAGGTCATCACATCCAAAAATGATGCCCATAACCATCATCCCCTCTCATAAAACTGAAACTCAACTGAAAATAGGATTTTTAAAAAAATGATGATTACAGGAATATTCAGTAAGCGAACAATAAAAAAAGGTGCTTTAAGAAAGATGTCTGGAACTGTGAGGGATTAAAAGTGATGCCGAGAAGCTGAGCAAAACGGGATGCCAGAACAAAACAAAAATAAATCAGCCCTAGGCTACTCATGCTTTAAAGTGATGGTGCATGTGTGGTCCTCCAGATGTTGTTGAGGACAGCTATCAAAGTCAACATGGAAAATGCAAAAAAAAAAAAAAAGATGGACATGAGACTTTCTGTATTGGCTTTGAAAGGAATTTGAGTGCTTTTTGACTCATATGTTCATATTTCCTTATGGTTTACTTTGGGTTGCAAGTTAACACACTCTGGGGGAAGTATGTACTTGCTGATAAATTCCCAAAATAGGAATTCTTACACATTATGAAGAACTTTGGCTCTATCAGACCTGAGGCTCAGCTAAGAAAATTATCTTATGTAGTTTATATATAGTCTAGATTTAATAATGTGTTAAAAGGCTGAGCTGCTAGATGTTAATACTGTTCATTAGAATTCATAATAATCACCTTTTTTCCTCTTCTTTTTTTCAGTATATTATTGTATAGAAAATGTATTTTCACTCAGATTGTTTTATTTCTGTCTGTTAATTTTGCTTATAAGATAAATATACTTTTTGGAAGTGGACAATGCTGGAAGCTACAATTTAATAACATTACAAGACTACAGATTCCTCTGCTTACATTAATTTATCAGTCAGGATTTGCCACACAATGTGGAAATCGTTTTCAAATCTTTCCAGTTCAAAAGGATTCAGAGAAGGTTGGAGAAGTCGGTTTCCAGCCAATTTATTCTTTAGCTGTGTTAATGTTAACACATCGGAGCAAACAGGTTTAGCTACTGATGTGGCCATTTTTATTCTCTCTTCCCCTAGGGGTTTGTAAGTGTTTTTTTATGCTACTTATGTCTGAATGTAAATTTCTATATTTGTTTTATAACTGAGTAGTTTGGAGATGATTTTTATCTGGTTATGATGTGCTGTGCTGCCCAGAATCTCTTTTGGTGAGATGGGCAACAGTTGGAAGCAGTGGTGGGTTTCAAAATTTTTTCGAACCTACTCTGTGGGTGTGGCATGCCGGCCATGTGACCTGGTGGGAGTGGCTTGCCGGCCATGTGCCCCCCCTCTCTTTCCTTCCTTTTGTCTATCTGTCCCTTTTTCCTTTTTTTCTTTCATCTCTCACTTTTTCTTTCTTTTTTTCTTTTTTTCTTCCTTCCTTCCTTTCTCTTTCTCTCTCTGTGTGAGTCTGTCTGTCTGTCTGTCTGTCTGTCTGTGTGTGTGTGTGTGTGTGTGTGTGTGTGTGTGTGTGTGTGTGTGCCAGTGGTGGGTTTCAAAAAATTTTGGAACCTCTTCTGTAGGTGTGGCCTGCTTTCTGGTGGAACCTCTTCCAACCAGTTCGGTAGATTTGATGAACCAGTTCTACCGAACTGGTGCGAACTGGTAGGAACCCACCTCTGGTTGGAACAATTAATCAGTGGAACAATTTGCTTCCAGAAGTTGTGAATGCTCCAACACTGGACGTTTTTAAGAAGATATTGGATAACCATTTGTCTGAAATGGTGTAGGGTTTCCTGCCTAAGCAGGGATTTGGGTTAGAAGACCTCCAAGGTCTCTTCCAACTCTGCTATTCTATTCTATTCTATTCTATTCTATTCTATTCTATTCTATTCTATTCTATTCTATTCTATTCTATTCTATTCTATTCTATTCTAACTCTACTAATTTGATTAATAAAACTGTGTTCTGGTGAGTTCTTTAACAACAACAGGGTGGCACTGAAATCAATCTCCCATCTGGTAGTGCTCGAAGCATATGATTTTTCCAGATGTGTAAATAAGTTTATCAAAATCTTATTTACATAAGCAATTTGAAGCAGCTGACAGCTGTTCTGAAATATGTAGATAGCATAGTTCCTATGTCTGACTATAATGTCATATGGAGGAATTGGTTGGCTTCATTGAAATGTTGGCACTCAGAAATCTATGCTATTTTTAGTTCTTACGTACATGTAATTGTGAGGTGTTGCTTAAAATTTTTCGGTTCTCAACAAGTATGAAAATGGTAAATTAGGCAAAAGCTGGATCCCAAGAAAATGACATGAATTCGAGCTCCATTCCACATGGAAAATTGGGGAGAAGCATGCATGCATTATGGAAATGTGTCTGCTAATGATCTCACTGTTTATTGTTTCCATATGCTTATTTCTAAACAGCATAATTCAAGGAATATGTATTGTTGACCTTTTTGCAGATGGGAACGAAATATAATGGGATACACCTACAGTTCTAATTTTGTTTATTCTGTTGTTTTAAAACTATTTGTGAGGATCCTAAAGAGAGAGAGAGAGAGATAAAAATCAGTTCGTGGGTTTTCCCTTTTCATCTTTGTACATAACTATGGAGATTCTCAGTCATCCAGGTCATGGTTTTCCCAAAGGTGCTTTTTTCAAGAGACAACTGGACTTCATGGCTTTTCTTTGATGATGTTTCGCTTCTCATCCAAGAAGCTTCTTCAGCTCTGAAAAAAAAAAACCCCACCAGAAAGTCCAGTTGTCTCTTGAAAAAAGGATCTTTGGCACATCTTTGTGCATATTCTAAACCTGGAAGCATGGGTGAAGTTATGAAGATGAAAAGAGTTTTATAAATAGGACTGGACCTTCAGTTGTAGAAACATATAAACTGGTAACATACAGGTAGTCCTCAATGTACAACAGTTCATTTAGTGACTGTTGAATGTTACACCATCGCTAAAAAAAAGTGGCTTATGATCATTTTCACTCTTGTGACCATTGCAGCATCCCCCATGGTCACGTGATCAAAGGACACTTAGCAACTGACTCCTATTTATGACGATTGTGGTGTCCTGGGGTCATGTGATCACCTTTTGTGATCTTCTGACAAGTAAAAATGGGGAAACCAGATTCACTTTACAACTGAGTTATTAACTTAACAACTGCAGTGATTCACTTAACAATTTGGGCAAGAAAGGTCATAAAATGGGGCAAAATTCAGTTAACAAATGTCTCGTTAAGTAACAAAAATTTTGAGCTAATATGTGGTCGTAAGTTGAGGACTATGGGTACTGGTTTCTAGGTCACTGATTCTATTAATATATGCCACTTTGAAATCTAGCAGGTTCCACATTATACATCTCTCTCTGTCTCTCTGTCTCTGTCTCTCTCTCTCTCTGTATGCGTGTGTGTCTGTATATAAAACAGCTTGCAATAACAATTACCTAATATATTTTTCAATTATTAAATGCTGGTCATTCCTGGCTTTTGAAGACATTCTTTCAACAGAAATTACATAAATTTCACGTAATTTATGCCTTTCTCCCGTTGGCTTTGAAAGACTGCTGAAATTTCTGGCAGAACATTTTTTTTAAAAAAAAAAAATTGTGCCAGAGCATTCTTAGAAAACCTTGTCTCTGTTAGAAGAACCAAAGATGACATTTGGTTTCTAAATGTTCCAGAGAATGATTTGTCCAGGAAGATAATGCAAGGGTGACTTCAAACAGAATGTAAGACTGGGAAGGCATTGGGTGGTAATATGCAAGAATGGTGAATGGACATAAGGAAACAATGAGAGGCTCATGGCAGAATCTGGTTCTAAAGGAAGCAGTGCTCATTTTCAGAAAAAAAAAATATTCTTGTTGTTTATTCATTCTCAGGAGAAACATTAGTGGTTACTACATGCTTATTGACTCCTCTTTTTAAAATCCTAGCAAATTATTTTGGCTAAGCCCAAGAAATCGGAAGAACAAACTGCACAATAAAAATAATTAGGATAGATGCAGAGATCAAACTGATAGAAAGCTTTAGGCCCGAGTGTAAAGATTTCCTCTCAGAACTTGTGGTTTGTACATTGTGACTTCATCTATCATGCCTTTTAAAAAAATAAGTGCTGGAATGTACCGGTATTTATTTGCTTGGCAAGAAGGTGGTGTGGTTGCGAGTTTAAATCAATGCATTTCACATGCACTTCAAGACAGATGAAATGTGTAATCAACCCTCTTTTTTCTTTTTTTAATGAGCTGTTGGCACCCTGGAAGATAGATTTCCCCAAGGCTCAGTGCAAAACCCATGCTGGAATATATTCTTAGATCCCATGCTCACATTACTGTAGCACATAGACATCAATATCCCTGAAGCTAAATGGCCCATCACATGCCTTGGATGCAGATGGCCAGACATTCTGCACTCCCCCCCCCTATTATTGTAAGCCACCCTGAGTCCCCTCAGGGAAAAGGGCGGCCTATAAATGCTTAATAAAATGCAAAAAAAAAAAAATGCAAATTCCACCCTTGGAATCAGAATTTTCAACTGTACACAGTGAGAAGATTCAGCCTTCCATCCTTCCGAGGTCGGTAATTGTTGGGGGAAATATGCTGACTCTGTAAACTGCATAGAGAAAGCTGTAAAGCACTGCAAAGCAGTATATAAGTCTAAGTGCTATTGCTATTGCTCTATACATGCAGAACCTACATTATGGTCTCCAGCCCACATTAAGATTGAAAGCAGCTCCTGAACTCAGTAGCTGATTGAACTAACTCGAACGACTTTCCAGCATTTCCCTTCATCATCATTATGGTTGGGAATGTTGAGAGCTGAAGCTGTGCTATACCAAGAACACAGGCTTCCCACTAGTCAACCAGATTCAAATTGTTTGATCCAGTGAAGAGAAGCTCTCATGTGAAAGGCAACTTGCTGGGTACATCCTTGCTGGAAAGGACCTTTCGACTATACACCAAGGTCTATCTCCTTGCCTTGTGTTTCTCATCACTACCCTTGTCCCAGGCGGTTGGATTCAGCCGGTTCATACTGTGCTTGGGCGAACCAGTTGTTATGATTTTGCGCAGTTTGGAGAACTGGTAAAATCAACCACCGGCTAGCCCCGCCCACCCACCCCTGCCATATATATTATCTTCCCTTCACCACGTGGTCCAGCTTATCTCTGTGCCTCCCCTGTTCTGCTCATCAAGGTAAACATGCTGCCCGCTTGCCCTTTGCCTCAGGTTGGGGTCTAGGGACATGCCATTCCCTGGCTCCGGCCTTACCCTGGAGCCTCTGCCCACTCGCCGCCCACCTTGGCCAGGTTGGGGAACACACCATTCCCTGGCTCCAGCCTTACCCCGGGCCTCTGTTTGCTTGGCTCCCATCTTGGCTGGGTCGGGGAATGTGCCATTCCCTGGCTCCAGCCTTGTCCCGGGCCTCCGCCTGCATGCTGCCACCACCCTCTGGCCTCAAACTACTGGATGGTTCTTCTAAAATACTGCAGGGAAGATCTTGCTGCCATCCCTTGCCGAGGCTCCATCACTTGTGGAGATGCTCCATGTGGTCTTCAGCAGTTACTTCTCTCCGCTGCTGCTCATGCTGGGAGAGAGATCATCTCTTGTGCAATTTAGCAGCTCCGAACTGCCGCTTTCCTCTAAGTCCCATCCGGAAAGCGCCGTGGCACAGAGAACCAGCATTCAACATGGCTGCTTCTTCTTCTGCTGTTGTTGTCTATGCCCTAATTCTGGAATACAGAAAGCATTCTTAGGTGCCTGAGCCACATCTGAAAGTTTTCAGTCAAACCGAATTGAGAAGTTGTACTAAACCATCTTCTGAGATCTGTGACTTACTGCTGTACCCAGCTTAAAAACAAACAAGCAAAAAACTCTGAGCAGCATTCCCAGAAGCATTTTTGGCATTAGAAAAATATTCCCCTAGCACAAAGCACCTTTGAACTAACGAAGATAAATTGTCATATACACTTATATGAGATGTATGTAATGTGCCACGCAAAATGGGTTCCACCACAAATCCGCGAAGCCCTTCTGTGCGGAGACATAAGCGCAAAGACTAAATCGCACCGTTCTAAGCGCTAGGGAAAAACGCGACCCTACCGCGATGACATAATCGCGGAGGGCAAAATCGCGCATTCCCAAGCACTCACTACCCTAAACCTAACCCTAACCCTAACCCTAACCCTAACCCTAACCCTAAACCTAAACCTAACCCTAAACCTAACCCTAACCCTAACCCTAAACCTAACCCTAAACCTAACCCTAACGCTAAACCTAACCCTAAACCTAACCCTAAACCTAACCCTAAACCTAACCCTAACCCTAACCCTAAACCTAACCCTAAACCTAACCCTAAAACAAACCCCTAAACCTAATCCTAACGCTTACCTTAAATGAAGTCGGCTTTCTGCCACGGCGCCGTTTTAAAGCGCCCTTATGTTGCCGCGCTGTTGTCGCGGCGGTGATGACGCGCGGTGATGACGTCGCGGCTTTATCATCGCGATTTTATCGCCGTGATTTTGACCAGCACGGTTTTGTCGTGCCACGGCAAAATGCTAAACATTCAGATTCTTGAACGTGGCCTGGAAATATCAATCAGTATAAACAATTTCAGGAGCAATAATGGAAGGTGCATTCATTTCATAGCAGTTTAGCTGATCTTCGCTGCTCCCAGATTGTTTCCTGTCTCAGCTCAAAAAGCTGGAAGTAAGCACTTTTAATTTGGGATCTCAGTAATGCCTTCTCCTACATTCCTGTCATATCCTAAGATAAATGTCCAAAGCGGGTAAGCATCCTTGCGTCCTGAAAAGTAGTGAACAGCTACTGGGACCAATCCTTTTCAATGAAAGCTCTTCAGTTCCAAATGATATTCCCAGTGACAGGCACCTGGCACCAGTCATTTGCATAAATAGCTACTAGTCATAACAGTTATCTATTCTATGGAATGAAGACCAGCATTTCTCTTATTACCGGGTGTTTAAGATCAGGTGTACCAAGATGCCACAGCCCCCTCATGTCCTCCTCCTGGTCTTCCATGGCCATCTTGTGGTCACTCTGGGTACAGAATTGTAAACTAGGTGGACTATTGGTTGGTTCCATGAGGGGGATCTTCTTCTGTTTCCTTAAAAGTCTGCCTCTAAATCAGTGTTTCTCAACCTTGGCCACTTGAAGATGTCTGGACTTCAACTCCCAGAATTCCCCAGCCAGGGAATTCTGGGAGTTGAAGTCCAGACATCTTCAAGTAGCCAAGGTTGAGAAACACTGCTCTAAATAGTCTCCTCCAAATACCCCTTTTCAGATCTAACCATTCCTTCTAGCCCCAATGGCGTCTTTTTCTTTTCAAAATGATTCTGATAGATGAAAGGTATGAGAAAGCTATCATTTCAATGTTTATTCAATGTAGCCCTGTGTTATGTTGCCAGATATCTGCCAACATAACATTTACTTAAGGAGAAATTTGGAACCTGGATAGTGAAACACAAGCTGGAACACAGCTGAGATCGTCTTCCTGGTTTAGTTGAAGCAGAAGAAGAAATTGATTGTAAGATATGTTTGAATAGCTTCAGCATCGAGGCACGTCAAGCCCTTTGAGTTCAGAACTGCCTCACCTTCATTCAAACTTTATAATCGATCTTATTTTCATTAAAACAAAAAAAGATGTGGGGAAGGCAAACTAAACCAAATGCTAATCTGCTGCATCAGCCATTGGGTAGCTGTTTGGTGTTTCATTTGCTAATGAAATATTTATGAAGATATTTGTTTAGAGCTTTAATTGGGACTGCAAATGACTTTCATATGTTTATCGTGATTTACAGCCCATCATAAATGCCATATGATGCTCTATCATTCTGTCGGGAGTAGTCACTATGCATTTTACCATCACAACTGTTACATAACAATAAGCAGAAAGGACAAAAGGATAACTTAATCTAAAACAGGCCCTATACATATTTATTTTGTTGGTAATATAGATCCTATCTGAAATGAAATGTGCTTCCAATCAGGTAAGCGTGGACAGTTATCTTAATATTTTCCATATTTAAAGTTTTGATGAATACACACCATGATAAAATGCAGTAAGAAATCCAAACCTGTGGGCTGAGGTTGGAGTTTAACTCAAGGTGAGTTTTATTTAGGAAGGCTAAGGTCCCCTTTGTCCCACCTTTGCTAGATGTGTAGATTAAACTTTCTCACTCTAACAATACTACCATAGAACATTTGAAGGCAGATCCATAAAAACGAATAACTGCATGGAATGGGGATCAATTGGATATTTCTGTTTATGACTGAATGACATAAGATTGAATCTGTAGGAAGTTATCACCCAGCCCTCTCCCAGAAAAATGAAATATCCTAGGAAATATTGAAAAGGCAGAATATTTCTCTGGATGTGAAAAGAAAGAAATTTTTTTTAAAAGACAGAATAGCTGCCTATAGCTTCCTGCACATCCCCACTTTGTCAATGGGCCATTAAGAAAGCCAAGCTAGTCTACTTTACATAATAAAGACTTCTCCACTTCAACTCCAGGGGGATGGGATTAAGGAACTTTATCCAACTCACCATATGGCATCTGAGAACTCAACCAAACCTGGATTCAAAACACAGCCTAGAGAGTTGCCCCTGCATGGCCCCATGGGAGTCTGACAACCAATCAGAATACATTTCTTACACAGGAACAGGAAAGAGAGAGGTGGGACTGAACAGGTTATAAAAAGCCTAGCCAGCCCCTCCCTCAGCCCTTCTCTTCTTCTCCACCAACATTGAAGCATGTGATCACCTTTTCTGTTCAGGGCTCAAGCCATGTGGTCCTGTCCACCAGTAAACCATCTTTCCAAGCAGCCTCCATGTCTCCAGTGTCTTTTCCCCCACTTGGAGCTGAACCCAGAAGGACATTTCTTTCATCAAACCTAAAAAGCTTATTCCCATTATTAACACAGTTCTGACCAAACTGACACACTGATTATAGTTCCAATCCTACGGCATATCTGGGAGAAAGATTATTAAATTCAACATGAACTTCTACAGCAAATACAGATGTTCTTACGGTATTTCTTCTCTTTACAGCCAATGTATATAGTAGGTATAAGTTTTTACATTGTCCTATCTTGTATTATATAGGTAATCATGGAGAGTGTGCACAACTCTATGATGTTGAATAGAGTGAACAAGGGCCACAGAGCTATGCAACTGGCGATATTCACCAGCCTTGAGGGACATATATGGAAGCAAGGATCAAAATGGCGGCCATGAACACTGAATCAAAAGCCCCCTTTTTTTCCCCACACATACTGCATGCAGATGCTCCTGCCAATCCCCAAGGGACCCCATCCAATGCACAATCTATCCAGGGGTAGGCAACCTGAGCCAGTCCCCATTGCTGAACTATTAAGTCAACTACAGCTACAACCCTTACAGTTACTGCTAAAGTGTTGTGTGTCACTTTTTTTCCAAAGGGTAGGCAACTATTTGACCCAGTTTGGTAAAAATACCTATGAAAAACAAAATCAGGTCTGTTCCAACCAGATCGTAACCTTGGTACCGTAGGAAATAAAAGAAGGATATAGTCCCGAATACTTTAAACGTGGGTGAAAACAACATTTCATCTGGTGATCCCAGT
Organism: Thamnophis sirtalis; assembly: GCF_051295495.1. Taxonomy (NCBI): domain Eukaryota; kingdom Metazoa; phylum Chordata; class Lepidosauria; order Squamata; family Natricidae; genus Thamnophis; species Thamnophis sirtalis. Next base: position 135,872,632 of record NW_028261385.1, on the reverse strand, counting down.
TGTAAAAAGCAAATTTTCCCTGTTGCTGTATTTCTGACAGTAACCTGATTGGAAAATTCATCCTCAGGAATATCCTGGTTAAGATTTGTTGAAGCAGAATGAATTGGAACAGATATCCTCCCTCTCCTTGGTGTAGCTCTGCTTCAAGGGGCTTTGGAGTACACATAGGCTCATACATTGTCCACAATACCACTATCAATAGCACTTAGACTTATATACTGCTTTACAGTGCTTTACAGCCTTCTCTAAGCAGTTTACAGATAGCCCTAGAGGTGGGTTCCTACCAGTTCACACCTATTCGGTAGAACCGGTTCGTCAAATCTACCGAACCGGTTAGAAGAGGTTCCACCAGTGGACCCGGAAAGCAGGCCACACCTACAGAAGAGGTTCCAAACTTTTTTGAAACCCACCACTGGTTATTGGATATGATTATTCTACACTATCATGCTCATATTTATAAAACTCAGTGCCTCTGTGAAAGGTAAGGATGACTACTGCATTTGTGGTGCAATCAGAACATTGCGTGTGTTGAAGTTGTTTTAACGCAAACCAAAGATGCCTTTTAAAAAACAAGTTTACATCATATTCTTATGCATGCCAGTGCTGTGTGTGAGGTAATTTAAGGTGGTTCTGACAAGTGTCGTCGGCATCTTCATATCCGGTCACATGGGCGGCAAGCCACTCCCATCCGGTCACATGGGTGGCAAGCCACTCCCACAAAGGAGGCCACACCCACAGAGTAGGTTTGAACAATTTTTGAAACCCACCACTGACCCAAAGAGATAAATATATGATTTTGCCCTTTCTATTATGGGGCATGCATAGAGCAAAGCATCTCCATCTTTGCATCCTCAGGACTGTTGATACTGATTGACTGTCAATTGATGGCCAAGATGACCATTGTCCATTGTGAGGTAATTTAAGGTGGTTCTGACAAGTGTCGTCGGCATCTTCATATCCGGTCACATGGGTGGCAAGCCACTCCCACAAAGGAGGCCACACCCACAGAGTAGGTTCGAACAATTTTTGAAACCCACCACTGGATAGCCCCCAACAATCTATGTCTTCATTTTACCCACTTTGGAAGGCCGAGTCAACCTTGAGCTGGTGAGATTTGAACTGTCAAATTGCAGGCAGCCGGCAGTCAGCAGATGTAGCCTGCAGTACTACACTCTAACCACTGTGCCACCAGGGCTCATTCTTGAAACCAAACAATTTTTCCCTGTATTGCATTGCAGGTGGGAAGAAAAGCCACACAGCCCTGGGGCAAGACACAGCTGCTTTAACAAAGAAAAAAATATCATTCCTAGGCCGGGGCTTAATCATATGATTAACATTACAGAGCCAGGTGCTCTTTCTCTGTTAGAAGAAATATGTATTCTGTCTCTGGATGTTCCCAGCTAGCCGGCTGTGCAGAAATGTGCCATAATTGTTTATTTTTACTCCTATCTTCCAGCAATTTGCACCCCCAAGGTATTAAAGCCTCTTTGTTTTCCAAGCAGAAATGCTGTGCCCCGACATTTCACACGTAGGCCTTTCCAGGGTGGGTTGTTATCTCAAGGAACCTAGGATATTCTCTTGTGTCATCTACATTTGAAAGTGTGAACTTAAGTGTCATTCCTGAGGCTGGGTTCATCGAGCAGAGGTGCCCCTGCAATTTCTGAAGCCTCCAAGCAATGCACGCAAACTTTGCAATACCAGTTTCCTCTTCTCTCTCACTCCTCCCATTCCACTGTTTTCCAATGTCCCATTAATACAGCTGACATCACCCCAGCTGGAATTTTGGCAGGGTGGGAATTGAAATGTTGGTTGCACCTGTACCAAATGAGCACTTTGATGGTTGCTATGTTTTGGTGGGTTTTTTTCCCTTCCCCCAAGCTGGGAGGGGAAAAACCCCTCCAAACCCCAGCCCTTGAAGTGATTCCACACAGCTCTGTTCAATTTGTTTTTAAAACAAATTGCGGTTACGTTTGCTTTTCAAAGTTGACTTTTTAATGGTGTGTGTGAGTGCAGTGCTGTTGAAGCTTCCCTTTTTCGCAATTGACTTGGACCCAAATTCCAAGCCACCAAAAACCAAAAGTACAAGGCCTGACTGAGCTCAGAGGAAATTGATGGGGAAAGATCTGTGACTTAGGGAGAACATTGTGCCTAATGGCAATGAAAGCATTTAGAAGGGAGCCTATAGAGCCAAGGATTTTTTTTTTCATTTTTAAAGATTTTTATTAACAATGTAAAATACACACACACAAAAATTAGATGTACACCACATTTATACAATACAGTACGAACAGGAACTTCCTGTTTTTTATAATAGCAATCATCAATCGATTTCCCCTTCTATTGTATTTCATTTGAATTTCACCATTCTTAATCCTCTTATTTTACTCATAACTTATTTTTGAGTTTTGTTATATTCTTTCATTGATTTTTGTTTCTTTCCTCCATCCACCTATACCATTTATCCCATATCTGGTAGAATTCTGATTCTTCTTTGCCCTGGATTTCTTTAGTTAGTTTATCCATTTCGGCACAGTCCATAATCCAAGGATTTAAATGGATGAGGTTTTAGGTAAAAAGAATCTGAAGAAAACAAAATCTCTTGATTCCCCTTTTCCAGAATCTTAAGGAGAACTTCAGCAAATGCAGAAAGTGCATTGTTCTATTGTTTCCACCTGTAATCAGCACCCTTCCGGTGCCAGTCCCAGCGCTACTTAGACTGAATGTGAAACTCTGGGAGATGTAGTTCCAAGAATTCCAAACACACTACGTTGAAGCCATGTTCTGATCTGAGTATTTTTCTATTTTTTGTTTTGATCCTGGTATAAGAAAGCATTGATTGCTTCTCAGGTGATTAGCGTTGCACTTTTTTAAAGTCAGCAGAAGTGCTTTTATTGCATTATGGACAATGACTGGTTAACTACAGACACCCTTTCTCCTGGAAAACTTTATTATTAGAACAGAACAGAATAGAATAGTAGAGTTGGAAGGGACCTCGAAGATCTTCTAGTGCAACATTTGTTCAAGCAGGAAACCCTATACCATTTCAGACAAATGGTTGTCCAATCTCTTTTTAAAACCTTCCAGTGTTGGAGCATTTACAACTTCTGGAGGCAAGTTGTTCCACTCATTAATTATTCTGTCAGGAAACTAATGAATAGAATAGAATAGAATAGAATGGAATGGAATAGAATAAATACATAAAATACATTCATCAAGAATCATAAGATATGTTTTGTGATAATCATAGGATATTAAATAAGCAATCAAATTGTACTAGGAAACCAAATAAAACAATATAAATCGTAAAGATACAAGCAATGAGGTTATAGTCATAAGTGGGAGGAGATAGGTAACAGCAAAGATGATAAGAATAATAGTAATAAAGAATTAGTAAATAATTTTACAGTATTGTGTGAATTAGTTGTTTAGCAGAGTTATGGCATTTGGGAAAAAAACTGTCCTTGTGTCTAGTTGTTCTGATGTGCAGTGCCCTATAGTGTTGTTTTGAGGGTGGAAGTTGAAACAATTTATGTCCAGAGATGTGAGGGGTCTGTAGATATTTTCACAGCCCTCCTTTTGATTCATGCAATATACAGGTCTTCAATGGAAGGCAGGTTGGTAGCAATTGTAATGTTTGGTTGTACAGTCTGCCAGATATTTGGACTGGATTTGGCATTTATATCCACCTACCAAGTCCTTCCCAAGGACTGGGGATAGGCAAATATTGTTTTTTGATGGTGTTAAAGGTATCATCTCAGGATGTAAGTTGTTCCAAGTAAAGCTGCCTTTTGCAATTGACTGGCTGAGATTTTTGTCAATGCCAATGATTTTTAAGAGGTGCTCCAGATGTTTTGGGATTAAACCCAAATGCTTCTACTGCTATCTGTACTGTCATTGCTAATCTATTCAAGCAAGAACTTTCAAGAGGAAAATGTGGGGAGGAGAGGAGAAGTCAGACCATATACATTCATGAAGAGACTGGCAGTTTGACTTTATCTCAACAAATCAGAAGGCATTCCCTACATTTTCATCTGATTAATAAATATTATCCTTCTGAACCATGTATTTAAAAAAACCCACTTACAATGGTCTTCAGTCAAATGATTAGAGTGTAATTATTCTCAATGACTTCTATGTCATTTGTTCAACATGGTTTTGCAGTTGGAGCATATTGCTTGATCCCATCAAAAATTGTTTCCATTACTTTTGTTCCACATAGATTTCTCACTGGATTTTATTTTTTTCAAATTACATGAAAAATTGTCTCTCTTGTGAGAAAAATTACTCTGAGGACCAATGCATATAATAAGCAGGCTCTCACATGATACCTTTTATTGGAAATATTTTAGTTATCAATAGATGGTTTCAAGTTTGAAATCTTGCCTCCATCCTTCCTCCAGTTCCTTATGCACGGAAAACCATTGTACTAACTAGGATATGCCTACTCCTTTCAAGTTGAGGTGCTTTCCCCCCTCTTTTATTACAAATGGCCAGATCTACAAATATACAAACATTCCTGTCATCTCATCTCTTTGCAGCTTGGGGAAATGCAGTTCCAGAAAGCTTGAGGAAGCTATCTATTCTAGTTCTTGGTTTTTTGTTTTTTGTTGTTGTTGTTCTGCATGTTTTTGCCCCAAGTTCCTGTCTGTTACCATATTAATCTAACCTTAAAAATAATTTCAAGCATCTTTAAGTGTGTGTAATTGATTCATTGTGTATTGAACCAAATGAAACCCTTGGTGGAATGCTCCTTTCCAATTCACACAAAGAGTCCAGAAATGCAGAACTGATAATTTCGTTCTGGAATCTGCTAATATCAAATTGTTCAGGCATCCTTTTCTCTAGGAAAACTATGTTAACTGTTTATTTTGGCAGTCATAAAAATAAATAAAACAATTAGATGACCTAATTGTTTGGTCAGAGTCATCTGTCCACAGATTGTTTCAACATAACTAAGAATCCTGTTGGAAACAGACAGATCTTTCTTTCTTTCTTTCTTTCTTTCTTTCTTTCTTTCTTTCTTTCTTTCTTTCTTTCTTTCTCCCTCTCTCTCCCTCCCTCTCTCTCCTTCTCCCTTCTTTCTTTCTTTCTTTCTTTCTTTCTTTCTCTCTCTCTCTTTCTCCCTTCTTTCTTTCTTTCTTTCTTTCTTTCTTTCCTTCCTTCATCTATCTATCTATCTATCTATCTATCTATCTATCTATCTATCTATCTATCTATCTATCTATCTATCATCTATCTATCTATCTATCTATCTATCTATCTATCTATCTATCTATCTACCTACCTACCTACCTACCTACCTACCTACCTACCTACCTACCTACCTATCTATCTATCTATCTATCTCATCTATCTTCTATCAATCTATCCTTCCTTCCTTTAACTCCACCCACCACAGTTAAAAGAATTAATGATAGCTTGTCTACATTTACAACCGATTATAGATACTACAGTTAGACTTCACAACTCTCTTCACTCCCCTCTTTGGAGACTTTCCAAAATTGAGTTTCGACATTTGATCTGAAAGACTGGTAAAGTCTGAAAGCTGGTAAAAAGGAGAATGGCAATCTGAGGTGGCATTTCCCACTCTGAGATGGTTAGCTCAACATATTCCATACCACTAGGGATTTTAGACAGAGACCATGCTCTAAAGCCATGATGGTGAACCAATGGCATGGAAGTGCCACAGGTGGCACTTAGAGTGCTCTCTGTGGGCACCCAAGTCATCGCCCCAGCTCAGCTCCATCGCGCATGTGTGTATGCCTCTTGCCAGCCAGCTCATTTGCGGCTCTTTGCCATGTATGTGCAGGAGTGGGGCACATGCAGGAGATGCACGCATATGCGCAGGAGGCAGGGTGCACAGGGTGTGTGTGTCATACACCCATTGCATTATGGGTGAGCACACATGCACACACGCTTATGCTCGTGCTTGAGGCACTCGGCAACAAAAAGCTTAGCCCTCACTGCTCTAAAGTATTTTTCAACAACATATTTTTCATTTGTGCAATAAATAAAACAATCACAACTAATTCAACAATGGGAAGGATTTGGTATGCATGCATTACCCCATTGTGGAAAAATGTTGGCGGTACAGTGACCTACCAGCATGCACAAATCTCAGCTCATAATATTAACGTATAATCTAGTGCAGTGTTTCTCAACCTTGACATGATGTGCCAGTGCCTCGAGGCTGTTAGGGCCTGGATGGGGGTTAACAAGCTTGTACTCAATCCTGATAAGACCGAGTGGCTGGTGTGTTTCCCTCCTATTAATTGGCCAAGTTTTCCATCTCTCAGGCTGGGAGGTCAAACAGTACACCCCTCAGACAGGGTTCGCAATTTGGGAGTCCTCCTGGACCCACAGCTGACTTTCGAACACCACTTGTCAGCTGTGACCAGGGGGGCATTTGCCCAGGTTCGCCTGGTGCACCAGTTGCGTCCCTACCTGAACCGGGAGGCCCTCACAACAGTCACTCGTGCCCTCGTGACCTCTAGACTGGACTACTGCAATGTGCTCTACATGGGGCAGCCCTTGAAGAGCATTCGGAGACTTCAGCTTGTCCAGAATGCAGCTGCGCGAGCGATCGTGGGTGCATCTCGGTTCACCCACGTAACACCTATCCTCCGCGAGCTGCACTGGCTGCCTATTGGTCTTCGGATACGCTTCAAGGCGCTAGTCGTCACTTATAAAGCCCTTCATGGTATTGGACCTGGGTACTTGAGAGACCGCCTACTGCCAATTACCTCCAATAGACCGATTAGATCCCACAGATTACCGTATTTTCACCCATATAACCCGCGGGTTATATGCGGTTTTTACATGCACAGCGCCCCCCTGCGGGTTATATGCGTGGGCGGGGTATACGGAAGATATTTTACACGATCGGAGGCTTGCACAGGCTTGTTTCTCCGTTTCTTCCCCCACCCCGATCTCAGCTGTTTCCTTCTCCTCCGTTCCTTTCCTCTTCCCCAGCTTGCGCAGGCTTGTTTCTCCGTTTCTTCCCCCACCCCGATCTCAGCTGTTTCCTTCTCCTCCGTTCCTTTCCTCTTCCCCAGCTTGCGCAGGCTTGTTTCTCCGTTTCTTCCCCCACCCCGATCTCAGCTGTTTCCTTCTCCTCCGTTCCTTTCCTCTTCCCCAGCTTGTGCAGGCTTGTTTCTCCGTTTCTTCCCCCACCCCGATCTCAGCTGTTTCCTTCTCCTCCGTTCCTTTCCTCTTCCCCAGCTTGCGCAGGCTTGTTTCTCCGTTTCTTCCCCCACCCCGATCTCAGCTGTTTCCTTCTCCTCCGTTCCTTTCCTCTTCCCCAGCTTGTGCAGGCTTGTTTCTCCGTTTCTTCCCCCCCCATCTCAGCTGTTTCCCTTCTCTCTTACTCGTCGCGGGTTATATGCGTGGGCGGGTTATATGCGTGGGCGGGTTATATGCGTGGGCGGGTTATATGCATGGGCGGGGTATACGGAAGATATTTTACACGATCCGGAAAACCCGCGGGTTATATGCGTGGGCGGGTTATTTGCGTGGGTGGGTTATATGGGTGAAAATACGGTAGGCCTCCTCCGAATTCCATCCGCCTGCCAATGCCGACTGGTGACTACCCAGAGGAGGGCCTTCTCTGTGGCTGCTCCGACCCTCTGGAACGAGCTCCCCGTGGAGATTCGAACCCTCACTACCCTCCAGGCCTTCCACAAAGCCCTTAACCTGGCTGTTCCGAGAGGCCTGGGGCTAAAGAGCTTTGCCCCCTTCTCGAATGGTATGGTTGTTGTGTGTTTTTAAATTTTTGTACTGTTATGTTCGTCTTTTATTCCCCTGTCTGTACCCCCTTCCCTGAACTGAATTGTGAGCCGCCCTGAGTCCCCTTCGGGGAAGGGCGGCATATAAATGTAATAAATCTAATCTAATCTAACCTTGGTGACTTTAAGTCCTGTGGACTTCAACTCTCAGAATCCCCCAGCCAGCATAACTGGCTGGGGAATTCTGGGAGTTGAAGTCCACAGGACTTAAAGTCGCCAAGGTTGAGAAACACTGATCTAGTGCTATGAGTTCTTCATCCGTTACAGTACTAAAGAGTACAACAAATATTTGTAGATGTCATTCTATATTTTTATTAAGCAACTTGTAATACCTATTTGAAAAAGAAGTGACAATAATTCATTAATAATTGGGGGTGGGTTATGTATGATGGGAGGAAAAAGGCAATATTGGCTACCAAAGTAATGTGAAATGTCGCTTAAATTTTCATCAGTTGGGAAGTGAAATAAAGATGGAATATTTGGTGCCCCTGTAAAAACACATTTGCTCATAACAGTAAGTATGGCATTCTTCACACTGGGTTCACATTTCATTCAGTTTTCTTCAAGCAAGAAAAAATGATGATAACATGGAGTATTTCCTGAGTTTATTTTGATGGATGGCAGCAAAAGTATCTTTTCCTTATTAAAAAATACAGATTGGTATAATTTAATAGAGGAGTATAATACACAGATGTCCAAGGCTGTTGGAGTTAGGTGCTTATTAATCACACAATTTCTTTTCTATGTATAAAGATATACGCAGGAGCCAAATTTTTATTAGACCCGCATGCTACAGACCAGTATTGGATATCAAGTGCCTTATTTGAATTATAGCCGGAGATCAAAGTAGCTTTTAATTCATGTGTCTATAAACCTCCCACTCCTTATGCTGCTCTTAATCTTCCTTCTGGATTACTGTAACACGCTCTTCATGGGGCTGCCCTTGAAGAGTGTTCGAAGACTGCAGTTGGTCCAGAATGCAGCCGCGCGAGCGATAGTGGGGGTGCCTAGGTACACCCACGTTACACCTATCCTCCGCGAGCTGCACTGGCTCCCCATTGGTCTCCGGACATGCTTCAAAGTGCTAGTCCCTACATGGTTTACCTGAGAGACCGCCTCCTGCCATTTACCTCCCAGAGACCAATAAGATCACACAGATTAGGCCTCCTCCGGGTTCCATCTGCCGTTCAATGTCGGTTGGCGACTCCCTGGGGGAGGGCCTTCTCTGTTGCTGCTCCGGCCCTATGGAATGATCTCCCCGTAGAGATCCGGACCCTTACTACTCTTCCAGCCTTCCGTAAAGCGACTAAGACCTGGCTGTTCCGGCAGCCTGGGGCTGTTGATTAGTATCCAGCCCCACTCCAAGCTGTATGCATGTTGTGGAATTTTAATGTTTGTTTTCTTTTTAATTTTTATATATGTCCCCCCCCCCCACATTTTTCTGTAAGCCGCCCAGAGTCCCTAGGGAGTGGGTGGCATACAAATACTAATAAACCTTAAACCTTCTTGCTACGAAACGTGTAGTACAGTATCCAGCAAGAGATTTTCTGGAGTCACTGATGCTCATTCTGAAATCTACTGCTTCTTGAGATTCTAGCACCGTACGAACTATTTGAAGTTGGTTATGCTTCAGTTATCAATTCAGGTGAGATTGTCTTTTCCAAGGCGCACAAATACAAACACTGCATTCCAGAAATTGTCCAGATCATGGAAAAATGGATGGATCTTGGACAAAACTTAGTTTGATTTAATTTAAACTAAAGCCAATTAAAATTAAAGCCTTAGAGCATACAGTAATCCTTGACGTACAAATACAATTGAGCCCAAAATTTACAAGGCTAAGCAAGATAGTTGCTAAGTGAATTTTGCCCCATTTTACGACCTTTCTTGCCACAGTTCTTAAGAGGAGGACTGCATCTGGTTAAGTTAGTAACACGGTTGTTAAGTGAATCTGGCTTCCACATTGACTTTGCTTGTCAGAAGATCACAAAAGGTGACCCTGGGACATTGCAACCATCATAAATACGAGTCAGCTGTCAACCGACTGAATTTTGGTCATGTGGCCAAGTCAAATTCACCATCGGTCAATTGGAAAATTACGGTTTTATTGGAACAGCTTCCATCCTGTGACAATATCGGTAACATCATCAAACGTCCATATCTGCCTATCCCAGACAGACTAGACTAGACTAGACTAGACTAGACTAGAATAACAGAGTTGGAAGGCACCTTGGAGGTCTTCTAGTCCAATCCCCTGCCCAGGCAGGAAACCCTACACCTCTTCAGACAAATGGATATCCAACATCTTCTTAAAAATGTCCAGATGTTTGGAAAGGACTCAGTAGGTAGACAAAAGTGCCCAGCCCAGTCTGAACATCTGGCTGACTGTATGATGACAATCATTGTCATCGTCATCATCATCCTCATCGATACAATTGCAAGAATACAAGGCCTCTGAATGTGTCTTTTTTTCCCCCTTTCCTTCCAGAAAGTTCAGGGCTTGTAAGTTCTTAATCAAGATTGCCAGACATTTCCTGCTCCTTTACAGCCACCGTCGGGCGGCCTAGGTAACTCCCTCCTAGCTGCCGAGGAGCAGGCCCAGCAGGCTGTGTGATCTGCTGCCCACTGAGCCACCTGCAACTTGTTTTGCTACAGCTGTGGTAGATCTTATGCACACACAAAAAAGTGGCGTTAAAAAAAAGCTGGCTTAAGGCCAGGGAGGGATTGTAGCTTAATGCTTTGGGTTGACCTCCTCCAGGGAGCCATCATTCATTCAGTGCAGTGTCATTAGAGGCCACTGAGATTAGAAAGAGAAGAAGACAATTCAGTTTTTGTAACAGAGTGATCACCAAGAAGTTCTGTCATGATCCCCACCGGTTGTTGGAGATCCAAAGCAGAGGTGGGTTCCTACCAGTTCGCACCTATTCGGTAGAACCGGTTAATCAAATCTACCAAACTGATTAGAAGAGGTTCCACCAGTGGACCCGGAAAGCAGGCCACACCTACAGAAGAGGTTCCAAAATTTTTGGAAACCCACCACTGGTCCTTGGATATGATTATTCTATACTATCATGCTCATATTTATAAAACTCAGTGCCTCTGTGAAAGGTAAGGATGACTACTGCGTTTGTGGTGCAATCAGAACATTGCGTGTGTTGAAGTTGTTTTAAGGCAAACCAAAGATGCCTTTTAAAAAACAAGTTTACATCATATTCTTATGCATGCCAGTGCTGTGTGTGAGGTAATTTAAGGTGGTTCTGACAAGTGTCGTCGGCATCTTCATATCCGGTCACATGGGCGGCAAGCCACTCCCATCCGGTCACATGGGTGGCAAGCCACTCCCACAAAGGAGGCCACACCCACAAAGTAGGTTCAAACAATTTTTGAAACCCACCACTGACCCAAAGAGATAAATATATGATTTTGCCCTTTCTATTATAGGGCATGCATAGAGCAAAGCATCTCCATCTTTGCATCCTCAGGACTGTTGATACTGATTGACTGTCAATTGATGGCCAAGATGACCTTTGTCCATGGTAAGCTACACCATTTTTTAATGATTCAACTTGTCGCTAATAAAAATATTTTAAGGAATAGGGATGTTTATTTAAAGAATCATCTTTTGGATGGGGAATGTTTCCAGCTCTTGGGGAATAATTTCAATTCCTAATCTACTCTACCAGTGATGAATACATATCTCTGGTTTTTTTTAATTTAAACCAAGCCAGTTTCTACTCCACAACTTTGAGTACCATATTGGAAATCTGCTTCTGAATTAGATTCTTCAATGGCAGCTCCCTATAAAATACCTCGTAGTTATTCAATTGGGAGAAAATAGGTACAGTAGCTGTGGCCAGAACACCCTTTTTAAAGAATGAGTGGAAAACACTGAGTGAATTAGTTAAAGCTTCAAGACACAAGTGTCTTGTGGTGTTCTGACCAAGGCTTCCTGTTGTGGCCCAGCAGGAGCCATTGGAGCTGCCATCAGACTCTGACAGCGATGGGCCCTATGAGTCGGCTTTGGAGGATGTGAAGGACCCTGGACAGGGTTCCGACTCTGAGCAGGGAGCAGAGAGGCTGGTTGGCCACCAGGAGGCGCCTGAGCCTTGGACCAGTGGGGAGGAGACAAGGGAGTGTGATCCGGACGTCAGCAGTGGGGAGAAGCGAAGGGAGTTGTTCCTAGATGCCCAGCACCAAAGAGCTAATAGGCATCAGGAAGAGTTGTGCAGGTATAGGAGGTAATTGCACTCAGCTGGTGGTAATTAGGCTCCTCTCCAGACTACACACCCTTTTGCAGAAGTCAATGCAGGAACGAATGTTGGAGAACAGTCTTGTGAGCCTGGCAGGCTGGATTGCTGCCAAGGCTTATCTGTGCCGGTTTGCTGTCAAGGACCTGTCTGTCTGTTAATAAATTCCGTAAAATATCTTTGACTCAGAGTGTGTTAGTGTGGGACGAGGGGGGGGGGTGTGGAACAGCTTCCCAAGAGCATGAAGCAAACTCCTTGTCCTGACAAAACCCCCTTTTATTAATTTACTGTGAATTCCACTCATTCACACCCAGCAAAGTCTTTAAAGGGAGGATTTACAGTCACAGACCTTATCTGGCTTGGAGAGCTGCCAGGCCGATATCTACAAAACTAGGCAAGGAGTCTCGGAGAGTCACGAACCAATTAAGCAAACTAATTGTCTCCCGCAAACTTCGCTCCCATTTCGCTTCTCTTTTATTTCCTCTGGGAGGGGCCATTCGTTGTCCACCTGTGGCCTTACTCCCAAGTCAATCCCTGTTCTTTAGCTGTTCCCTTCATCTGGCAACTCTGCGCATGTGCACACTGGGAACAGGCTCCAGCTGTTCGTCTGCCTCACTGATATCTGACTCTGAAGACAGCTGATAACTGGCATACGGCTCTGGCCCCCTCTCTGCCTGTGACACAGAGCCCTCATCAGAGCCTTCCCCAGACTCCAGGACTGGCCCATGTTCCTCCCCAACCTCCTTACTGTCCGAATCTGGCGGATCACAACATGTGGCTTCTAGAATTGAAGGTCATTTGGTCTCTGGCTATAAAACTTAGTATTAATTAAAGCATCCTTCCCCAAGGTGGTACCTTCCGGACATTCCAGAATGTCCAAAACTATTTACTAGGAGTAGAACTGGGATGTTGTGGTTCCAGCAGAACTGGAAGATTACAGCTTTGGAAGAAGGTGAACTAAAGGACTGAGATCGTTAAAAGATTGTCTTGTTTTTCCCCTACAATATTAAAAAAGCAGGCTCAGCAAGTTTCAGGAAACCACGCATTTACCATTTCATTTCTCGGAGGACGCTGAGTATCTTCATTAAAATGATAAGTCTCTCTAAAACCGATGGCTGACATGTGACCTTAGAATATTATGTGGCTCTGCTTAGCCTGCATGAAAAGATTAAATGTCAGGTCATTTGATTCCAAAGATTGGATATTTATGAAGGTCAGCAAACGTTTGTGTAATGTAAGACAGTCTGCAATTTAAAGATTTGTGTTCATAGATTTTTTTTTTTTAAAAAAATCTTGCACATGTACAAACACACAGTTGCAGTTGATTTAAGGTATGTAGACGCTCAATCCACGTAATGTTCAAAACTGACATTGCCTTTTCTTTTAAGTATGGAGCTACAACTTTAAATCTTGCCAGCATTCACCCGACAGGCATTAAAACTGAATGTTTTGTGACTATATTTTAGGAGGGATTCTACCTGCCTGAGAATGAGACAAATACATACCTTGGCATTTTATTCCAAATCTGTTTGACTGCCTTCCACAGGAGAGGGGCTTATGGTGCTCTGATGAGGTTGTACCCTTCGAAGGGTGTTCATCCCTAAGTGCGCAGCTAAATGTCTATGGAGATTCTCGGTCATCCAGATCATGGTTGTCCCAAATGGTGTGGGAGTATCAACAGATTTCCAGAAAGATTGCAGATGACAGGAACCAGTTGTGCTTCAGTTTGAGAGCCAGACAAACCCAGACTCATCACCAACAGCCTGCGCCTGTGTTCAACAGTGAAGGGACACAGGGCAGAAAACATTACTGCGGAAAGCACAGCTTCACAACACCATCCTTTCAGCAGTTCTAAGAAGACTCCACACTCAGGTGACCCTGGGGACACAGACAAATCCCCCAGGTTTGTCTCTCTAAAAGGATGCAAATGACCAGCTGTCTGCAAGGAATATAAATCCTTCCATTCCCCACCATCCAGCCAGAGCTGAAGAAGCTTCTTGGATGAGAAGCAAAACATCTTCAAAGAAAAAACAAGAAAGTCCAATTGCCTCCTGAAAAAGCACCTTTGGATCAACCATGACCTGGAATGATTGAATATCTCCATAGGCACTCTGATGAGGTTGATTGTTATGTTGGTAGTAGTCAACGGTGGGTTTCAAATTTTTTTAGAACCTCTTCTGTAGGTGTGGCCTATTTGTGGGAGTGGCTTGCCGGCCATGTGACTGGGTGGAAGTGGCTTGCTGGCCATGTGACTGGGTGGGCATGTCCAACTTGTAAAATGTGGTGGAACTCACTTAACAACGCTCTTGCTTAGCAACCAAAACATTGGCTCAGAAACTCTGGCATTTGTAGCACTTAAAGCTGTCAAGTTTGAACAACCCTGGAGTTTTTAAAAAAAGGTTAGGGGTGCAAGGGTCTTGTAACTGTGGACTTCAACTCCCAGAATTCCTCATCTCGCTCTTCATCTTGATGATGTGTGGATGGGTGGTGGGAGGGAGCTGGAACCGGTTCTAAACGGCACTGTAGATTTGTGGAACCTCTTCTATAGAAGAGGTTAGAACTGGCAGGAACCCACCCCTGGTGGTAGTGTACTTATAGTGTATTGACCCATGCCAGTCAGCTCTTAGCCAAAGAATCAGACCAAGGGTATTCACTATTTAATATGGTGTGAAAACAGAAAAAATAATCCTATACTGGATCAGTCATTGCCAAGGTCAACAAGGATTGTATCTGATGTTGGAATATGTTGGGCATCTGTTGACATGTGGGCAACAGGACTCAGGAACTATGTCAAGGCAACTAGGGCCTAATCCTGTAGGTTTATAGAAAGAACCACCACCAAAAGATATACTGTGTTGGAAAATTGCAGCATTATGTGCTGCTGTTATAAACAGGAATCAACAAAGTTTGGCTACTTAAAGTGAATATTTGAACACTGTAAAAGAATTTATGGAAACTGAAATACCTCTCAACCACAATTAGCAGACTAAAGGAGATTCATTACTGGAAATAAAATGCTCTAAGATGCAGAACTCAAAGAAGTAACTCAAAGAAGTTCAGAAAATGGAAGACCTTAAACCAGGGGTGGGTCATTAATTTTCCCAAGGGGCCACATGAGAAAATGGGACTGTTATGGAGGGCTGCTGCTCTCCTGCCCAATGCCAGGTGGCATTGGACCCAATGCCAGCTGAGGTGGCGCAGTGGTTAAATGCAGCACTGCAGGCTACTGCAGCTGACTGCAGTTCTGCAGTTCGGCTGTTCAAATCTCACCAGCTCAGGGTTGACTCAGCCTTCTATCTTTCCAAGGTGGGTAAAATGAGGACCCGGATTGTTGTTGGGGGCAATATGCTGACTCTGTAAACCTCTTAGAGAGGGCTGAAAGCCCTATGAAGCGGTATATAAGTCTAACTGCTATTGCTATTGCCAGTGCCCTGCTCCCTGATACCACTGTCCTGCCCCCAACACTATCACTGCACCACCTCCTGCTGCCCTTCCCCTACTGCCACCTCACTGCCACCGTTACTGCCATGTTTTCCCCAAAATAAGGCAGGGTCTAATTTTCTTTTGACCCCTGAAATAAACACTTGGCCTTATTTTTGGGGAGCTTTTATTATTTTTGAGGTGCAGGAGGCGGTGAGTGTGGTCACCTCATGGCTGCTGCTGTGTTGCAATATTTTTGGGGAGGGCTTATTTTCGGGGTTGGGCTTATTTTAGCACATGCGCTCAAAAGCCCGATTGGGCTTATCATCTGGGGAGATCTTATTTTAGGGGCAACAAGGTGTCACCTCACCTCCTGTCACCTATGGCACGACAAAACCGCGCTCGTCAAAATAGCGGTGATAAAATTGCATCGCTAAAGCCGCGACGTCATCACCGCGCGTCATCACCGCCGTGACAATAGCGCGGCAACAGAAGGGCGCTTTAAAACGGCGCCGCAGCAGAAAGCTGATTTAAATTAAGGTAAGGGTTAGGATTAGGTTTATGGGTTTGCTTTAGGGTTAGGTTTAGGGTTAGGTTTAGGGTTAGGTTTAGGGTACTGAGTGCTTCGGAAGGCGCGGATTTGCCCTCCGCGATTATGTCATCGCGGTAGGGTCGCATTTTTCCTTAGCGCTTTGAACGGCGCGGATTAGCCCTTCGCGCTTATGTCTCTGCGGATAAGGGCTTCACGGTATTGTGGTGGAACCCTTGCCACCGCCACAAACTGGACTGGAATTGTCCACAGGCTAGATGTTGCCTACGGGCAGTAAAATGCCCAGGTCTGCCCTAAACAATAGTAGAAGAGACTCTGCTATGACAATTCACTATGCATTACATTCCCATGCTGACAATGCTAGATTGCAACTGCCCTGCAGAAATGGAGGCAAAGGTTTACTTCAAGTCAAACGAACTTTCAAGAAGAAAAATGTGCATCGGCTGATTACACGAAAGACATTCAAGAACAGGCATTGTTGCAAGTTACAAACTGGAATTTACTGGATGTGCAGGAAACAAACCATGAATATTGAAATAATGTAATAAAAACAAGGAAGGAAAGGGAAAGCATTCCATGGTCAATTTCTACAAAAGATTGAGGGGAAAGTATGCAAAGATCAAAGCTGACGATGGCTTACAATTGGACATTTTAAAAAAATGAAACTTGAAGGTTTGATTTTGACTGCACAAGAGAAAGCTATTTGAACTAATGCAATCAAGGTGAGAAACGGAAAGAGAACCCCCGATCAAATGATTCAAAGTGCAAATTGTGCAAAGAAGCAGTAGATCATGTGCTCCGATAGTTCAAGAAGATTACACAAACTGTTTATAAAAAAAATGACATAAAACAGTCCAACACGATCTACTGAAACATCTGTACAATTTATCATGTACAGTAATGAAAAACTGGTGGGGACACAGAGCTGAAACTGAACAGGTGATAATATTTATTAATAGTTATTGTCTTCCTCCCTAATTTTTCTACTATAAACAGGGTGGATAATCAAATAACGATATTTCATTCAAATATTTTTGAACAAAGTTACAGCTCTAACCCCTCCTCCGTCCACCCCATCCTTCCCTTCGTAGGTTGTTCCCTTTCCTCTCTCATTTCGAAGCCTAATAGCTGAGCCAAAATTTATCAGATGCAGACATGTTTTTCATTCTTCCCTCAATGTTGAAAAATTTTACATGTTGTGATCGTCCTTCCTGGAATTTCATGGCCCAAAAGAGAACATGTCAATGGCCTAGAGTCCATTTTTTACAGGTAGCTGGCTGTGACGTGCGCTAAGAAAACATTGAGAGTGCTGTAGAATTTAATGTTTGAAGCCCTTGCTTTGTAGACAGAAGTTGCAAAGCCGCTGCTTGAGATAAATGTCAAATGTGAAGGCTTTTCCCTTGTAATTTCCTTCCAATATTTCCCCCTCCACTAGGTCTGTTGTCTTCTTTTCCATCAACATTTTTTCAAGAGAACAGTATGTGTTTATATTGAATCCAAGAATTCCTTGGAGCGGTTGTGTGACATCTCTAAGCAGACCGATATGGAAGGTGCTGGAGGAGGGGAGGAGAAAAAGTGATATGAAGAACAACGCTAGCACTACAATATAGCTAGTCCTCGACTTACAACAATTCATTTAGTGACCGTTCAGACCGTTCAGAGGTCACTGAAAAAAGGATGCATGACCGTTTTTCACAGTTATGACCTTTGCAGCATCCCCATGCGCATGTGAAGTTGCCTGTAAATAGGTCTACACATTAAAACATGCCAAAAACATGCCAGCATACCTGCGAGACTGCCTACTGCCACATTCCTCCCAACGGCCGGTGAGATCCCACAGGGTGGGCCTCCTTCAGATGCCGTCAGCCAGATAATGCCGGCTGGCGGCTCCCCGGAGGAGAGCCTTCTCTGTGGCTGCTCCGACCCTTTGGAACGAGCTACCCCCAGAAATCCGGACCTCACCCACTCTCATGGCCTTCAGAAAAGCTGTTAAAACCTGGCTATTCCGGCAGGCCTGGGGCTGTTGACCTCATTGTTGAGGTCCAGCCCCGATCGTAACGAATGTATGCGTGTTGATTTTAACCTGTTTTTATTTTTATTTTTTATTATTTCTTTTTTCTTTCTTTCGTTGTAAGCCGCCCAGAGTACTCTGGGATTGGGCGGCCTATAAATTGATTAAATAAATAAATAAACAAACAAACAAACAAACAAACAAACAAACAAACAAACAAACAAACAAACAAATAAATAAATAAATAAATAAATAAATAAATAAATAAATAAATAAATAAATAGAACATGCTGTGTGGCCAGCCTGATTCGCTTCCGGTTCTTCAACCAAGGCCAACATTCCACTACCGGTTCAGCCGAACCGGGCTGAACTGGTAGCAACCCATCTCTGAATAGCTTGTTCTAAGTGGTTTAATAGCCTTCAAATACAGCCCCATATATGACACTTTAAAATAATCCATCATAGAGCAAGGAGGTTGGGAAGTCTTGGGCCCAGGAGAAATGTAGTTGTCTGATTAATTTCATGAAGTTTATTTCATAAACTTGACTTTAGTGAATTTTGGCTTCATCAGTTTTGGTTCTAATCACATCTATGTATCAGTGGTGGGATTCAGCCAGTTCTCACCACTTCGGGAGAACCAGTTGTTAACTTTCTGAGCAGTTTGGCGAACTGGTGGTTAGAAAAAATCATTAGGGCCGAGAACCGGTTGTTAAATTATTTGAATCTCACCACTGCTATATATGTCTTGTAAATTTACCCTGCAAGATTTTAATTGACAAAATAAAGGCTTCTTATCTCTGTACTCCAAAAGCATGGATTACAATAGCGAAAATTGGCAGTAACCACCCAGTTATGCAGGTTGTTTAATCCCACAAACCATCCTAGACCCAAGGAAATTAGAAGATTAGTCAGCCATCCACTGCTAGATGAGCAGATAGACACTGTCTGAACAGAATAAGCAAATGTATTACCAGGATGATATCAATGAAGGAGGAGTTTTAGAAGTGCTATGTACATTCCCTGATTAACATTCCAATGTATTCCATAAGTTGTTTTCAAAATGCATATTTTGAATGCCCATGAGTGCATTCCAGAAAGCCAAATACCAAGGGAAAATGGCTTTTCTCTTTTTAAATCCCCTCTCCCCCCAAACAGGGCACAGGAAGTGAGTGCCTTCTGTTTTGTGTATCAGTGACACTGGTCATAGACTTATTCCTGGTGGTGATGAGCTTACAATTGTTTTATTAAGAAGCACTTTCCTGGAGTTCTACCAGCTGCTCTTGTCTGTATACAAGCATAATTTAAGTACATTTTTCTAAAGATTTCAAATGAAGCATTAAAACAGGTTGGAGAAACACCCCTCCTGTTCTAAAAGCTTGTAGCAAGCACACAAGACTTTTCCTGAAGTTGGCTTAAAAAAAAACCCCACAAAAACCCAGCTGAAAGGATCTCTAACCTCTGTAATCATACCATGATGTGTGGGAGATACAGGGGAGGTAGGACTTTTCCTGCAAGAACCATCTGCAATCTTTCAAACAAAGGTAGAGAGCTATTCTTTTGATAGATATGTACTCTCCCACCCGCCACCCCATTTTGAGCGAGCTTTGTGGTGTTTTTTTTCCTCCCAGAACAATTGCTTTGGCTTTTTTGAGTCAGGAAGACTTTCTCTTCAAGCCTCCATGAAAAATTGCACATCCCATACTGTTCCAGTCCTTTTGCCTAGTTTCCCAGTT
Source organism: Thamnophis sirtalis (assembly GCF_051295495.1). NCBI lineage: Eukaryota > Metazoa > Chordata > Lepidosauria > Squamata > Natricidae > Thamnophis > Thamnophis sirtalis. Next base: position 135,852,887 of record NW_028261385.1, on the reverse strand, counting down.
CATTTCAAGAGGTCTTGGACAGGAGCACCTGCTCGTACTCGGTAACCTTTAAGGGTTCAAGGACAAATAATTACCATTGGATGAAAATGCATCAGATAGGAAGTGGTTAATATATATTAAAACCTGAAATGTTTTTGCTGGGGATTTTACCAGAAAATTATAGTAAAGAAAATGTATATTTGATTATTCATCTTATAACAGCAGCTAGGATTGTATTTGCACAACATTGGAAAAGTGAAGAATTCTCTTCTGAGGAGAATGTGGTTAGGAAAAAATTAGAATGTGCAAAAATGAACAGATTGACACACTGGCTATCAAAGAAAAAGAACAAACCAGTTATTACACAATTTGGGAATCTTTACACCAGTGGTTGGAGAATAGACATAAGAATTAATAGTAAAAGAAGTTATCTAAAGTATAGAAAATGTATCGATAGTCGATATAACTAATAGATTTAAATAAATTACAATGGGATTATTATAATATGAGATACTTAAGATATTGGAAATTAAGCTGAAATGAGATTAAATTATGAATAGGATTGTATATTTTAACGTTGGCACAAGATATGAATATCCAGATGACACACTGGTCAATGGAAAATGGACTGTTTATATAAAAAGAAAATTAAAAAATACTCTGTGTGTGTATGTATATGTATATATTTCTACCATTTTTCTCTCGGGCAACAATTGTATAACTGAAAGTTTTCCAGCAGATAAAAAGAACTTAAAAAAAAAAACTACCAACACGGTAACTTGAGTTCAAAAAGTGCACGTGCCAAAAATGCATAACTCAGTCATGGCCAACATACTTTTGCAAGTGTTTCATGGTGTTACTGACAGGAGGATTGCTTTGGTCCAAGACAGATGTAAAATACTTCATTTAACAAATATTTACTCCACAATTATCTGTAAACCTAGAATGTACAACTTGACATAGTCAAATATCTCAATAACCTATTTAAGAAATATTCCTGCCTAATTGTTCGAAAGTATGCTTTGAGGGAGCTTGAACCTTCACAACAGGCCCTCGTGCTTTACACCTCCGGAATGGTTATTTGAATTTATGCTTCTTCTTTTTTTTAACTTTCTGCACACCCCTGCTTGGGTGTGTTCTGGTAGAGAACAATGATGGTTGCTCAGTCAGGTGTGACTTCCAAAAGTACCAGGAATTAGTTTCAGTTACAATACATAAAACTGATTTACATTTAATCTTTTTAATCAAGGCACCGCTGGAATTTAGTGAAAGAATTCTTACACATTATTTAACACAACTCAGAATTTACATACTTTTAAAGAAGAAGGCAAACATTTGAAGGTGAACTTAATTCTAAAAAGAAATTTACATGCAATAATCATTTGGGGATAAGTGAGTCTTCGAATATTTAATACAAGCGTGCTCTTTCTGATTGGGGTAAATCAATCCTATGTATATTCATGAAAGTACATGTTGTTGTGTTCAATGAGTTGCCAAACAAGGCGGCGCTCTCTAGGCAGTCTTTAAAGGCCTGAAACTGAACTTTGATTCTATCCCACTACAACATAAGACTACCATCTTCTAGGCTGTTGGGCTTGTCCCAACTTGACCATTCATAAAAGAAGAGCCTTTGACTACATTTGTAATGAAAGGAATATTTTAATTTAAGGCAAGTGGTTATAAAGCAGAGAAAACCAGATCTGAGGTTTGCACGCAAAAGCTGCCTACTTATTTCCCCCTTTCCCAGGTTAAACATCTATGGAGATTCTCAGTCATCCAGGTCATGGTTGTCCCAAAAGTGATTTTTCAAGAGACAACTGGACTTTCTTGACCAGCTGTCTGCAAGGAGTATAAATCCTTCCATTCCCCACCATCCAGTCACAGCTGAAGAAGCTTCTAGGATGAAAAGCTAAATGTCTTCAAAGAAAACCCAGAAAATCCAGTTGCCTCCTGAAAAAAAGCACCTTTGGGACCTTTCCCAGGTATCCCCCCCCCTATATAGTGTCCAATTCAATTCAAAATTATTGTTTTGGTACCCATTCTAGTGTAAGGCACCTTTTTAGAGGACTATCTGTATATGAATTTTTGAAGGTTAAAATTAGGAAGTGTTATGGACACTCAAAAACATAGGGTAGCATAATTTAGTCAACTACTATGCAATCTTATCCACAGTCATAGAATGGTTCTTGTGTAGAAGGCTCAGGAAAACAATACCCAAGAAGTTAATTTGCAAGCATGGCATGGTATGATCTAAGATTACAAATTCCTAATTCAAGCATACAGCCATGGGACAAACCTGACTTCATCAAATTAGAAGTACAGTATGTCCACTGTGCCACTATTGAAGAAAACTAGAGAACTGTATGATTCACAATCACTTTGGCCAATTTTTCTGTAGGCGTTGACAGCCCACTTAGCAAGATCAAACATCAATATCGTCAGCATCATTTTTCTTCCTTTTTTTTTTGTCTTCTCTTCCTTCTTTTTCTCCTAACTCAGTTTGTGCTTAGGATAGTTGCTGGTACAAACCAACAGACAACAAAAGGAACGCTAGGGCTCCTATCAGAAACAGGAACAGAATATACAACCAATCACCGCAGGCCGCCATTTAAAAATATTTGTTGAAATTTAACATCAGCAAGATAAGCAGCTGTAAAAATTTCTGAGGGGAAAGTCTGCAACTATTTCTACAGACGATTGAATGAATTCACAGAATGCACATAGATGACGAAGCTTAGCAAACTAGTCAAAATTGTACTAGACATCTTTAGATCTCAACAGCCACAGGACCATTAACAACACTTGCATGTGAAACTGGTTAGTATAGGCCAGGGGTGGGTTTCTCGCCCCGTTCCAACCGGTTCGGTTGGAATGGGGCCGGCGGTGTCCTCGTGCACGCACGCAGTGCACGCATGCGTACTAGCGCCTGTGCGATGCTCCAGCTGCTCCTGGAGGATCGCGCAGGTGCTGTATGCGTTCTGCGCATGCGTGGAAGCGCAGAACTTGTCAAAACCGGGTAAAAAACGTGGGCGGGCGGGCGGATCCTTCGGCATTCCCGGAAGTTACTTACTTCCGGGTTCGCCGACCAACCGGTTCGCGGGGACCGCCGCGAACCGCCTGAAACCCACCCCTGGTATAGGCATACAAGTATCTTTGTGTTTTACCTGTCTGCCAGTAAATAAAGTGCAGTACAACAAGAGTACAACAGTCCAATCTTCCTATGTGCAATTTTTTTCTATTTTGAACAGTAATGTACCAGGCAAGGCGATTGAAAGTCAGCTGCAAGCCATCTTCTATCTAGTTAAATGCTTAATTGCTTATTTTCTTTCAGTGTTCCATTTCCATTGCACGCCATCTAGTTTAGATCAATAACTGCAGCAACATAGCTGCACTTCGCTTGTTAATGACTTGTTTGGAAATGGTTGCAAATAGACAACCTAATTACAAGCCATAAAAGAACAGCTGAGTTAGAGTGCTTGGAATGGTCTAAATGCTCAAAATGACACTTCTGAAAACAGCCAAGTTTTTGTTTCTCACTGAGAACAAAATAGCGTACTTTGTTAAAAATCTCAAAAGACTAGCATTTGTTTCATACTCAGAAAGACACAGAACAGGAAGTCAGATCAACTTATCAGCACGCAGAATGTACACCTCCACACAAGGAGCAGCTGGGATTTGGGAGGTGTGCATGTCGGCTTTCTGCAGCCATCTGCAATCTACACTTACCCATAGCAATAACACTTAGACTTATATACCGCTTCATAGTGCTTTTACAGCCTTCTCTAAGCGGTTTACAGAGTCAGCATATTGCCCCCAACAATATAGGTCCTCATTTTGCCCACCCCGGAAGGATGGAATGCTGAGTCAACCTTGAGCCGGTGGGATTTGAACTGCTGAACTGCAGCTAGCAGTCAGCTGAAGTAGCCTGCAGTACTGCACTCTAACCACTGTGCCACCTTGGCTCAGTATTACCCAGCAACCCCTTCTCAATGTAGGTATGTGGTGATGCCTATGCCAGTGGTGGGTTTCAAAATTTTTTGGAACCTCTTCTGTAGGTGTGGCCTGCTTTCCAGGTCCACTGGTGGAACCTCTTCTAACCGGTTCGGTAGATTTGACGAACTGGTTCTACCGAATAGGTGCGAACTGGTAGGAACCCACCTCTGGCCTACACGTAGTTGCGGCAACTCTAAATCTAGTTGTAGTTTCCACTGAAGTCTTAACCTGGCCTGACTCTGCTTAGATTAGCTTAATTTATTTTACTAAAGATTGGCCAAGTACTGCTAAAACTATGGACAAGATTCAGAGACAATTGCTTACCATTATTAGTTTACTCGACTGAGTAGCCTCTGAGAGGATGCCAGGTCTATGTGGTTGCTGAGAGCATATTATTTTCTCCTCGTCTTCCATAATAGAAAGTCCCCGATAAAAATGAGGCCGGTGCAAGATAAGTCAACTGATTTTTATTAATAAAGTATGTTAGAACATCCTGAAATAATAACAATGACTTGCAAATAATTCTGCCTTTGCCATAAGGGAAGTGCAGCACTGCTCAATAAGGTACAGTATTGTCCCAAATGAATGGAAAGAGGGATCTACAAATTTGTGCTGTTATATAGCATCAGAGATTATTTTGTCAATAGAGTTTTTACTTGCTTTTCTGTGTGGAAAAGGGGAGGGTGACAAATATCAGGGAAAGATGAAAAACAGACTGAAGTCTACTTGAATCCCAAAATAGTTATATCCACAGAACTTGCAAAAACATTCCACAGTAATGTAGTGTGATGACCCGTATTCACAATCACAGCAACTCTATCCAACTTTTTTGATTTTTTTTTTAATAACCCTCTCATTAATCTTTGTTGGAAATAATAGAGATTTTATGAAGAAAGTTCACTAAAGAACTTGGAAAACCTACAAGACATTTAACAGCCGAACAGCGTATAGTCTTTAAAGGTGCGCTTTCAAAATGAAGCCTTTTTGATCTGGTTTTATAGTCAGAATTTGCTTTGGTCTGAAAACTCATCCATCCTTTCCAACTAATAAGAAAATCATCCCGCAGTGCAGTACTCCCAAGATACACAGAAGAGCACAGCTCCTGCACCCATTTATATTATTATTGCATTTATTGTGGGACTGTTCAGTTCCTAGGAGGTATCGTGTTTTTACAAACTCTTTCTTTTCTTGTCTTCTCTTAAAATGAATTTATGAGACAAACTGGCTTCTTTCTGCATAGATCCTTTATGCGCGTGCACGCACTCTCTCTCTCTCACACACACACTTTTAAAGATATGGACAATGTTTCTGCCTATTGCTTTAATCTGGATCTCTGTTCCGATAAAGAACAGCTTGTTTGAAGATCCACCCTTCAGTTTTATGAGGATATTTTTCAGACATCCCATTTGTAAAGCAAAATTGAAGCCAAGCCAGCTGTACTTTACAAACAAACTTCACAGGCACAATTAATCTGCTTAAAGGTTTTATGAGGGGAAACATAAAAAAAACCCCTCAAATAAAAGCTAATTGGAAGTATTTAAAAAATGCCTGAGCTAGTAACAATCCATGATGCTCAACAGTCAATGAATGTTTAGAAAACAAAATGGAAACTTAAGAAAGCATCCCGATTTTAATCCATTAAAATTTCTTACCTCCCATCCTGAACTGTACATATCCAGTTTAAGGAAGTTTTTGTGAGGCTGTTAATAGTCTCTTTTTTTTGGCACTTGACAGTCTCATTCTCTAAAGAGAGGGACATATAAAAGTTGAAACCTCGATAAACGTTGGCTTTCTACATTCACCGCTTCTGTTTTTGTAACAAATACTAGCTCTTCTCCTTCCTCCTCTCTCAAAAAGATAACACAGGTTTCATGATGTGCCATTAAAGTACGCAACTTGAAAAAAAAGTGAAGCAGGGGATTGGATGATTCTGACCATATCTTTGCTTATTTGTGTTCCTTTGAAATGGAAAAAAAAGAGGGAAACAAAAGGAAAATTATGCATAAAGTGGATGATCGGAGAATTTACAAGCAGATTAGAATTAGATTAAACTTTCTAAATTTTCACTAGGTTTTTTTTTTGAAGTAACTGAATAACTGCAGCATTTTTAAAACCCCAAAACATTGTTAACATCCAAGGAAAAATTGCACATCAACAGCAGTGGTCAACATAATGTAAATTGCAAAAAGAGATTAAGATTACTCCTTTGTATCCAAGCAGTTATGTTTATGTTAAGAGGAACCTAAATTTTGGATGTCGGACCAAGTTAGTGATGATTTTGTTATTCATGATTCAGTCATGTCCAACTCTTGGTGATTCTCTCCACATCTTCCAATCTTGCTCTTATTCTACGAGTTTTTCTATGCTCTATGTTCTTTGATGGCCAGGTTTCCATTTACCCCTAACTCTACCAAACACAATTGCTTTCCTCAGTAAATTCCCCCATAATTTTTTTTGTCTTTTAATGATCCCGTAAATGCCTTGCATTGGGGTGGAGTCAAGGCAACTGAATGGAACTAAGTGTTTACTGGCCAGATGCCCTTCCCGTCACCAATGCAGAGTTCACAGTTGATATTTACTTATTGTGCCCCGCTGTTACCTAGGATCAAACTCACAGCCTCCTGATTGTGAGGAAAGGGCTCCAATTCTAGGTCACTGCACCATTCAGTAAATTCCCCCATATGATACAGTTAAGTAAGTTTGACACAGTTTTGCAATTTTGCCTTCCAGTGACATGTCTGATGTTATGCATTCCAGTACTTGCTTGCTAGTCACCTTTGTTGTCCAAGGAATATGCAGGAGCCTTCTCTAGCACCACAGCTCAAGCAAGTTGATTTTGTTTCTGTCTTGCTTTTTCAAGGTCCAACTTTCGCAACCATAGAGAGTTACAATTGCAAAATGGTCTCCAAGTTGAATTAAATTCTGAATTGGATTTACTTTTGAAATAGATGGTTATTCTGGACATCACAGCTTATTACTAGAGCTGCATTAGCCAGTCGTGTGTACTTGTGAATATAACATGAAGAATATCCTTGCATTAAATTAACCCAAAGATGACATTCAGATACAAATAACAGCAGTTAAACTAGATTTACAATCAGATGGATTGAAATCTAATTTGTTGCTGGCAGATTTGAAAGAGAAGGAGGCAGGTTTGAAAACTGCAGGCTTGTTGGAGAAGGCTGAATAGGGCAAGAATTCTAAAGACTTAGAGATGACAGAATTGATCAGTGATGGACTGGACTTTCTTAAGAAGCTGATGGAGATTAGGGAATGGACTTATGATATCTAATCACAAAACATTTGCAAAGAGATGCTGCATTCCAACGTAGGATGATTCTTTGTATGTATGTATGTATGTATGTATGTATGTATGTATGTATGTGTGTATGTATGTATGCATGCATGCATGCATGCATGTATGCCAGATCAAATTGTTTGGATAAATAGAACTGCAAAAGTTCATAAATTAGTTTGCAAAGGGAGGAAACTTTGAATATCTTGACCTAGAACAGTGCAAGAGGTTGCAGCTAAGTAAAGGTGAGCATTGGATACAAGCCACATATGGAACAACCACACCAGAGGTGGTATTCAGCTGGTTCTCACCAGTAGCATAAATTTTGAGTAGTTCAGAGAACCGGTAAATACCACCTCTGACTGGCCCTGCCCCCATCTATTCTCTGCCTCCTGAGTCCAAGCTAATCAGGAGGGAATGGGGATTTTGTAGTAACCTTTCCCTGGAGTGGGGTGAGAATAGATATTTACAGTATCCTTCCCCTAGAGTGGGGTGGGAATAGAGATTTTACAGTATCCTTCCCCTGCCATGCCCACCAAGTCACACCCACCAACCCACACTACACCCACAAAGCCACGCCCACAGAACTGGTAGTAAAAAAAATTGAATCCCACCACTGAACTACACTAACACCAGTCAATTATTTAGTAAATGGAAATTAAGTGCAAACATAACATTGAATAACAAGTGTGTCTCAATAAAGATTTAATTTAAGCAGAACATATAATTAATTATTTCTCATGGAAGTCGGAGCTTAAATTATTAAGATACCTTCTGAAGAAAACTGGTTTTCTGGACAGAAAAAAAATGTCCCGGAAGAGAAATCACAAAAGTTGATGCATGAAATCTGTGTGCTCCTTATTCAGCTGTTCAGATTTTGTCTTTCCCAGGATCAGGTCTATTATGGATCATACAGGTGTACAATTCATTGTTTCTTCCACCCTTTTAAAAGAGTGTACGTTCAGCAAGTTGATGCCTTCCCAGGAAAGGGATGAATAATATACAAGCAGCCACACTACCCAATATCATTTGACACATTGTAACCTCACAAGTTCTACTTATACAGATTTAGAATTGCCATCGCCACCCATCTGAGGATATTTTACTTTCCTCACCTGTTTGCACGGTACTTACCTGTTCTGACCCTCTCTTCTGTCCAGTAACGAATGCCAAGACAAGCTTAACTGGAATGTACTTTAAGAGCAAGACACCAAAACCATGGTGGCTGAAAGCCAAGCAGAACAAACAGATAAGGACCTTGGCAGCAACTCAGACAAACTCAGGCAGCAATAAACACAGATAAGGCTTGGCAGCAATCCAGCCTGCCAAGTTCACAGTACTGTCCTCCGACATTCAATCCTGCGTTGACTTCTGCAAAGAGGTGTTGACTTGTGCCGTCTGCACAAGTAGCTTTTTATAGTCTGGAGAGGAGCCTAATGATCATCAGCTGAGTACAATCACCTCCTGTAATTGCGTAATTGTTCCTGACGCCTAGTAGCTCTTCGATGGCGTGCATCCAGGAGCAACTCACTACTGGCCTCCAGCTCACTCTCCCTTGTCTCCTCCCCACTGGCCCAAGGCTCAGGTGTCTCCTGGTGGCCAACCAGCCTGTCTGCGCCCTGCTCGGAGTCGGAACCCTGTCCAGGGTCCTCCACCTCCTCCAGAGCCGACTCAGAGGTCCCCTCGCTGTCGGAGTCTGGTGGCAGCTTCAATGGCACCTGTTGGGCCACAACACTTACCTATGATTATTTGTCTTGTCTCTCTGTGTGCTTGACTTTATGAAGAGTACAAGAGGATTCCAGGTTCCAGGACAGCCTGTCTTGTTCCCTGGGAAAGGATTTCAATGACATTTCATTCCCATGATACTAATCATTGCATTCAATCAAGGTAGCTTTTCTACATTAAAACAGGGCATTTAAAGCATCAGGTTAAGAAACCCAGAAATAAACATTAGTTCTGCTCCACTTAAAAAAACAAAACATAGGAGCAAAGATGGGCGGAGTGACACTACTGATTGTTCTCTTTTTAGGGTAGAGTTTTGCATCTGACTGTCAGTCTGCTTGGTTAATTTTTCTAGCAGTCTCTTGCTTCTTTGGTGCTTTTCAAAATCCAGCTTCAGAATCTTGGTCTGCAATGCCCCCTAACTGCTCAAGGCTCATTGATACAGTCAGTGTAATTAAGTAATAAATCTTGCTCTAGACAAGGCTCCCTCTGGAGGATTCTATGCAATTTGATATATATTTTTTTCTGGCTCATCTGCATTTGTAATAACTGGCTTTGGAAAAATGTTGCAGTTCATGCAGAGAACCTATCAGCAAGCAATGCCGGTTCCACCACAAAACCGCGCCCGACTAAACCGCATCGCTGATGTCATCAACAGGGCGACAACAGCGCAGAGACAGAAGCACGCTGTAAACCTAAAGCTAAAATTAACCCCTAAACCTAAATCTAGCCCCCCTAAACCTAATCCTAAACCTAACCCTTAACCTAAACCTTAACCTAACCCTAAACCTAACCCTAAACCTAACCCTAAACCTAACCCTTACCTTAAGTTGAATCGGCTTGCTTTCAAAGCGCTATTTAAAGTGCCCTTCTTTCTCCGCGCTGGCTGTTGTCGCCCTGTTGATGACATCAGCGTCGCGGTTTAATCGGGCGCGGCTTAGTTGAGCACGGTTTTGACAGGTCACGGTGAATGCCATCCCTGCTAGAATCCCTGCCCTTACATATCTGTGATTCTTAGACTTCAGGCCTTTCAAACAGAACAGTGGCTTATTAGCCTTGTCACCTCCCCTTCCATAGTAACCAATTTTTAAGTGGGGTCCTGGAATCAGATGAATTATTATTATTATTATTTGTATGGAATTGGGAAGTTGTGAGTTGTGATATTCTGCAACAAGTCAAGGTAGAGGATAATAAAGGATTTTATTCCTTTTCCCCCCTGGGCTGGTGTTTTGAAGTTGATGGCAGATTGCTTTTGAACAATTGGGAAGCAGAAGCAGTGGCAATATGGACATTCCAGATATCATTTTTAGCTGTCTTTAGGGTTGTTTAAATATATTCATGGATATGAACCTTCCTATGTACAAAACAAGTTGTGTATCAACTCCAAAGCTACAGCTTAATCTTCACTCTGCCGTTCTATTTTTCTACATGCCTTGTATCTTTTCTCATTGAATAGCATTCAGAAGTGAGTTCCTACCAGTTCACACCTATTTGGTAGAACCGGTTCGTCAAATCTACCAAACCGGTTAGAAGAGGTTCCACCAGTGGACCCGGAAAGCAGGCAACACCTACAGAAGTAGTTCCAAAAATTTTTGAAACCCACCACTGGTCCTTGGATTATTCTACACTATCATGCTCATATTTATAAAACTCAGTGCCTCTGTGAAAGGTAAGGATGACTACTGCGTTTGTGGTGCAATCAGAACATTGCGTGTGTTGAAGTTGTTTTAACGCAAACCAAAGATGCCTTTTAAAAAATAAGTTTACATCATATTCTTATGCATGCCAGTGCTGTGTGTGAGGTAATTTAAGGTGGTTCTGACAAGTGTCATCGGCATCTTCATATCCGGTCACATGGGCGGCAAACCACTCCCACAAAGGAGGCCACGCCCACAGAGTAGGTTCAAACAATTTTTGAAACCCACCACTGATAGCATTTATAGCTGAGTTTGTCAAAAGCTTCAGGCTTTTTCACTCAGATCAACTTTCTGTAAAAAACAGACGTTTGGAAGCAGTTCAGTTGAAAAAAAAAACCCATAAAACAAGGGAATCTGTAAAATATTTTATAGTGTGGAATGGTCTTATTTAGGGATCCAGCCAACCACTCGAGAGAAGCTTTTCATCTGACTCCTTTCTCCATCCAAAATATTCATTTTTCTCTCTCAACTTTAATATTTGGTTGAGTTAGAGCCAGTGCATGCACACACTCAGCATTTCACATAGAAACTACTGAAAAGATCCAGAAGAGGCATTTTGGAACCCAAAATAATAGTACTTCTTTCCTTTCTGTCGGATGATCCAGGAGGATTGTATGGTTTAATGAGGAGCTAGAAAAGGGGGGTTGCTGCTGGTTCAGCCCAGATCAGGCGAATTAGTAGTAGCAACGGTGCAGTGGTGGGTTTCAAAAATTGTTTGAACCTACTCTGTGGGTGTGGCCTCCTTTGTGGGAGTGGCTTGCTGCCCATGTGACCAGATGGGAGTGGCTTGCCGCCCATGTGACCGGATATGAAGATGCTGATGACACTTGTCAGAACCACCTGAAATTACCTCACACACAGCACTGGCATGCATAAGAATATGAGGTAAACTTGTTTTTTAAAAGGCATCTTTGGTTTGCCTTAAAACAACTTCAACACACGCAATGTTCTGATTGCACCACAAACACAGTAGTCATCCTTCCCTTTCACAGAGGCACTGAGTTTTATCAATAGGAGCATGATAGTGTAGAATAATCCAAGGACCAGTGGTGGGTTTCAAAAGTTTTTGGAACCTCTTCTGTAGGTGTGGCCTGCTTTCTGGGTCCACTGGTGGAACCTCTTCTAACCGGTTCGGTAGATTTGATGAACTGGTTCTACCGAATAGGTGCGAACTGGTAGGAACCCACCTCTGCAACAGTGGGAGGCTTTGCCCACACATCTGGATGCTTCTGTGCATGCACAGAAGTGTCATATATGCACAGGAGCATGCCCGAACTGGTAGTAAAAAAACCAGCAACCCATCTCTGGGAGCTAGGAGAGATGAAACAGCTGAAATGAAATCTAAAGAGCTGGTGGAGGAAAACAGAATATGAACTTGACCAAGTTCATGAAGAGGAGAGCAGGTTTATAGCATGCTAATTAAGGGAAATTAAGCCTTAGTTCTCTAGGCAGTTCTAAGAGTTACTGTTTGTTTGTTTATTTATTTCTTGCCTTTATTATTTTTACAAATAATTCAAGGCAGCAAAAATATCCAATATATTCCTCCTCCTATTTTCCCCACCATAACAAGAGAGGTAATGATTGGCGCAAGCTGACTTTCATGGCTAAGTCAGGACTTGAATTCACGGTCTCTTGCTTTCTAGCCTAGTGCCATTTCCCCCCACTTATGCAGCATTGCCATGGTCATGTGATTTACATTTGGATGTTTGATAACTGACTCACATTTATGACCAGTGGTGGGATTCAATTTTTTTTACTACCGATTCTGTAGTAAGCATTCTTTCTAAGCAGTTCGGAGAACCGGTTGTTGGAAGAAATTTCCTTTTGTTTTTTTCCACTTTACAGGGCTAATCCTGTAAGGAAGGCAGGAAGGAAACATTCAGGTGTTGTTTCTAGCCTAATCTTTATTGCCCTGCTTACAGAAACTGCCTCTCTGGTTAACCCTTATTACATTGTAACAGCTAAGTGAAATGCCCATCGACCTGAGTGACATTGAGTTGGCCATGCCCACCAAGTCACATTTACCACCGAGCCATGCCTACCCAGCTGGTCATTAGGGCAGAGAACTGGTTGTTAAATTATTTGAACCCCTCCACTGCTTGAAACTATTTCTGAATTGTTTCCTTGTTGCCGTTGCTATCTTTTCCCCGACTCAATGTGCTTTGAGAAGAGCAAGTATTATTCAGCCTTTCTTGCTATGTAACAAAGGGATAAGGGGGCCTCAGCTAAGAATGCCGAAGGTTTCATTGCAAAAAAAAACCCTCAACCAGACATTCAGTGCTAATAGATTGAAACAACCCGGCTAGATGCAACAGATAAATTAGAATGTAAATATAAACTGTTTGGAGATTGCAGACATCCAGGCCAATCTGAAAAGTGTGGTTCGTTTCCCAAACCTGTCTCTGGTGTAATCCCCCATAATTTATAGCCCCGCTCTAAACAGCAAGTTCTCCTTTCTGGGGTGCTCATTTGTTTGAAATATTAATCAGTTCCATGAAAGGAGTTGCATTTATGAACATTTCCTTCTGATGAATGGAGAATCCTGAGGCTGTTTTCTCTTTGCTGTGGTTTTCTCAAAGGATGATAGCTCCACATTCAGGCATTAACAGGATGAAAAGTTTTCTCAACACCTGCTACTGCAGTTCCAGAACAAAAAGCCAGGACACCATCTGCTTGGGGAATATTTTTGCTGGCAAACCCAAAAGGTTTAAGAGAGAGAAAATAACTGTTGCAGTAATGCCATCAGGGGTGGGTTTCAACCGGTTCGCGGCGGTCCCTGCGAACTGGTTGGTCGGCGAAATGACTGGCCCACCCGCCCGCCCGCGCTCCTTACCCGGTTTTGACGAGTTCTGCGCTTCCACGCATGCGCAGGACGCATACAGCGCCTGCGCGATCCTCCAGGAGCAGCTGGAGCATCGCACAGATGCTAGTACGCATCTAGTACGCTGCGCGCGTGCACGAGGACGCCGCCAGCCCCGTTCCAACCGAACCGGTTGGAACGGGGCGAGAAACCCACCCCTGAATGCCATCAAGGACTGGACTTGGGTCAGGGTTTGGGAACCTTATGAAGAAGAATAAACAGCCTCCGAAGGACTCCTATTTGAAGTAATTGAAGCAATACTCATTACTATTTAAAGAATCTCCCCTCTCAAAGATAATGTGAAGACGGAATTATGTTGCCATCCTGTAAGATCTTCCACAGATAAATCCACAAACTGCAGAAATTATGGCTACCTCACTAAGCCACCTATTCTTTGGAAATCTCTGGTGTTTAAATGTTAAGGAAGGAAAGAAAGGGCAAAAGCACAGACTATGTTTTTCTTCTGGCAAAGTTCTCCTTCCCTTGCAATTAAGAAGAGCTTTTGTGTCTATTTCAACACAGGTCCATATTTTTAAGGCAAAAATGGTGTAGCTGATCACCAGGTACTACTAGAAAAACTACCTTTTTAAACATTTAGTCTTCACGCTAATGCCTATGTTTGCTTAGCTAATCCGATGCAGAGGTTGCTCAGCCTTCTGGCCAATCTTAAGAGTGTCTCTCAATTCTAAATATTCCTTCTTCTGAGTCTTAAGTAGATGTAACTTCACGTGAAACCTTTATAAAGAATTTGATTACAGAACATTACCATCATTTCAATTGGACTGTAACTATTAATACCCATCACTTTACTTAGACTGAATCCCATGCTAAGAGGAATGTCTGAACATGATAGTTTGAGAATATGTTTTATAGCCATTTCACCTACTGTGAGTATGTATGGGATCCCTGTGGGTACAGATGGAAAGAGGCTAAATGATGGGACTGACAGTATATTTAAAAAAAGTGAAAAAAGGTGGGGAAAAGGAGAAACATCTGGCTTATAAATTGTCCTTTTATACATTATTTCAGGGTGATTTACTTCTTTAATAAGAAGGGAATGGCCGAAAAAAATCCATCCTATATGTTGGCACATGTTCTACTGTTAGCTCTTATTAATTTCAGACCTTGTAAAAATTATTTGGTGTATATTCAAATGAACATGTGGCCTCTGGAAACCTAGGAAGTTTTATTCCTCCAGCAGTTTAGTTGTTTTTTCTTAAAAATATAAAATCTCCTTTGAGTCAACCTAATTCATAGGGAACCCATTCGTACAGTTTTAGCAGCAAAAATACGGAAATGCTTTTTCTGTTGTTTCGGCTAAGATGGATGTCAGCAACCCGCTCCCTGTCCCATCACTGGCTGGCCCCGCCCCTCTCCCTCCTCTCCCAGTCATTCCTCACCTGGCCCGAGAAGGTAAGGGTGATGGTGGTTTGGTTTGGTTGGTTTGGTTTATTGGTTTTGTATGCCGCCCACTCCTGAAGGACTCCAGGTGGCTCACAATAAACAGGGGAGGGAATAAATAAGACAATACAAACAAACAATTTTAAAATCAACAACAGTCACAATTAAGACGGGGCTGGGTGCTTTAACAGCCCCCAGCCTGCCGGAACAGCTAGGACTTGGTAGCTTTATGGAAGGCCGGGAGGGTAGTAAGGGTCCAGATCTCCACGGGGAGCTCGTTCCAGAGGGCCGGAGCAGCAACAGAGAAGGCTCTCCCCCGGGGGGGGGGGGTCGCCAGCCGGCATTGGCTGGCAGATGGAACCCGGAGAAGGTCAAGCCTGTGTGATAGAATTGGTCTTTGGGAGGTAATTGGCAGGAGGCGGTCTCTCAGGTACCCAGGTCCGATGCCATGTAGGGGGGATGGAAAAGTGGCCGAGCCTGATTCTCTGGTGCCTCACTCTTGCTGAAGCTTCTTCTGGCCCTTGTTGGTGCTGGGTGTGCCTCTGTCGGGAAGACACACCCATCCAGGTTTTGAGGGTGTTTTTTTTAAAAAAGTTTTTTTTAATTTTTAGACAAACACAAAACAAAACAAAACAAAAAACATAAAGCCATCTTCCATCACAAACAGTGTGTTGGTTGGTTACAAGATTTCTGTGCATCCCTTCCATAGTCATCACTTACAATTCAATTCATAGGGCTTTCAGCCCTCTCTAAGCGGTTTACAGAGTCAGCATATCGCCTCCACAGTCTGGGTCCTCATTTCACTCACCTCGGAAGGATGGAAGGCTGAGTCAACCTTGAGCCGGTGAGATTAGAACCGCTGAACTGCAGCTAACAGTCAGCTGAAGTGGCTGCAGTACTGCACTCTAACCACTGCACCACCTTGACTATTTTAGGTAAGTGCACAAAAATGCCATGGTTAGCAGAATCCATGTGATTTTCAGGGGGAGGGATGTAATATAGTACAGTCAAGAATTAAAATGTTGCTGGTCCTAACGGGGGCCATTCCATTTTTGATTGCATTCTTCATTGAAAGGGCTTTGATTTTAATTGGATCATTGTGCGCGCATATGGATTTTCCTGGTGGTCAAACCAGTGAACATAATTAAGAGAAATGATGGGCTTTCACTTTAAGCAAACATCTGTTTTTACTTGAAACAAGATGACTTCGCCATTGCAGAATTATACCAAATTCACATTTTCATCTTAAATATCTATTTTCTCTGTTCAAACAGAATGCTAATATAAACACTATATATACAGTAACCGACAATCTATTTTTTTTTTTAAAAAAAGAGTTGGTGCTCTGGGCATTAGTGAGACCACAAGAATTATTCCATTTTTTTATTTGATCTTTGTCAATCAGTTTCAACAATCACTGATTTGGACAATTATTCTGATTTACATTTCAAGAGCTATAATTTGTAGAAAATGTAACCAACATTTCTCTCTATATAAAATAGTTGGCAATCTAGTTTGTTATGATGTCATGACTTTTGGTTTAATGGAATATTGAGGGAACAGGAGAAAAATAAATACTTTGAAAGATATTTCTCAAAATCTTTGTTTACTTCAAGTTTTGCCTTCATTCATACATTGGGAATTGATGTGAACAGTAAGTCAGTGTGAATTTCCTAAGCCCTATCTCTTTGTGTCTGCTGCAATGCCTTATAGGGCTTGTAGTACAACTCTATAATGACCATCATGTATGAGCCGAGGTGGCACAGTGGTTAAATGCAGCACTGCAGGCTACTTCAGCTGACTGCAGTTCTGCAGTTCGGCTGTTCAAATCTCACCGGCTCAGGGTTGACTCAGCCTTCCATCCTTCCGAGGTGGGTAAAATGAGGACCCGGATTGTTGTTGGGGGCAATATGCTGACTCTCTAAACTGCTTAGAGAGGGCTGAAAGCCCTATGAAGCGGTATATAAGTCTAACTGCTATTGCTATTGCTATGAAGTGCCACTATAATTAGACCACATTGGTGGCTGGTTTTGGAAAATGCTAAAAGACAATAAATGTCAGATTGAATGAGGGTTCTGGGTCAACTGCTATATTGTAAACTGTATTGGCTTAAAAATAAGTTAGAAAAAATAGGTTGGATTCAAATTTAGTAATTCCTTGCAATGGCCAAACAGGACTTAAATTAATCCTGAGGTTCTGAATTCAGTGGATGTAGTCTATGCAAATGAAGATAGTATCCAATCAATGTAGTGTGAATATGAATGAATAAAAAAATGAATAAATATAAAATGGTAGTAAAAGGTTTTTAAAGGTTTTTTTTTTTGAGATTTTATGTTTTTATTAGAATGGTATTCTAACTTAGTATATTTTATTACAATAATATTTTTTTATTAGAAAACAATATTTCTGTCATTTATTATCTTTATATTTGCAAAAGCTGGGTTTTCAGTTACATGGGCACTCCATTCAGACTGAGAAATCTGGAGTAGAATATCATATACATATTACTTCTCATTTATCAACACCAGGCACCAGAAAATAATTTTCATCATTGGAAGATAGTCTAATCTGCTTTTCAATGAGACCTAATGGGGACAAATGTGCTTTATTAAACTGCTAGATCTCATACATTTCATCACAACTGTTTTCTAAAATAAATAAATAAATAAATAAAAATAAAGCAAAATAATTGAAAGATTAGCACAAGTTATTTACTATATTAAAATAACATTCATTACTGCTGTGCATAACAGTAAAAACAATAAAGAAAATCTGTTCTATATAGAAGCTATTCATCTGGCAATCTAAATTGTAAGAGTTTCCAGGACATTTGAAAAAAACGTTCCTAGTATAAGACATTAAAAATACAATTTGGAAATTTAAATACTATCTTAAGTCTCATAGAAACAGAGAGGTAGACAGAAATATACATCTATGTTGGAAATATGCACTTTGCTATTATATTGGATTTTAAAAAAATGTATGTAGAATATTTTATTTAAAATGTAATATTTTCAGATGCTATTAATGAATGTTAAATCCATTTTCTTATGTTGTCTTTTCCAAATTAATTTTCCAAAGTTCCAAGTTATCCCAACACCAAAATTTTGCTTGGTGCGAAAAAGACTATTATGCAAAATGTTTTATTACTATCAGTGGATATTTCAATGGATGCAGCTTCAGAAATGTGATTCCGGAGTGCAACACCACTTGGTGGTTCAGACATAAGATTTCAGTAAAGCCAATATTAATACACAGTAGATGTTTTTTGTGGCCCAGGGATCCATTTTTTTTCTCTTTTTCTCAAATGTATTTATTTTCTATGATGAGAACAACCATCCATTATGAAGAGTTGTTCACACAAACTGATAGTGTAACAGTAATATAGTATCTGTAAGAGAAGATATTGGGGGCAGAGTCAAGTGAGTAATTAGCCTAGATGCATTCCCACAAATTGTCCAAGTCCAATTCCTCTTGAATTTCTTTGATTCTTATTTGTGCCAATTTAGGGCTGACCATTAGTTGACTAGATTCTTGTGCAGAGGCATGAGCAATAAATCATATTAATTGGAATTTTATATGGGGTCCAATTTTTGCACCTGACAGTATCCGAATACATCATCATGCAATTTCCCAAACTTGGGGAATATCCTTCCAAATACCACATATTGGTACTTACATGTGTTCTGAATATATATTATAGCACTAGTCAACTGTTTCTCATTTCCATTAAAGCGCTGCAAACCTTTCACAATTAGTTGGATTGACTTTACATGCATCATTTGACCCAATTTCAATTACTCTTCTAGTATTTTATATTTTTCTCCTTCTTCTTACATTTAAAATATAAAAACTCTGAACTGGCAACAATTTCAGGTACACCTGCACAATGAAGAAATGAAGTAGCTTACATTCCACGTGACCTCAACTCTTGTTACTGATTATGCACTTTCAGCTGTAGTTAATACTTTATTCATCAATGTTGCATCCTAATTTTTGATTCGGCTGCTGCTACTGCTGGTTCGCTCAGGGACGCGCTATGCATGCATGCACAGTACTTTAAAAAATGTTTCTGCGCATGCACAGAAGCAAAAAACAAGATGGCGGTGCCTATGGCAACGCTGAGAGAAGTGGTTCGGGGGCATGGCAGGCCAAGTTACTACCTATATGGCCGAACTGGTCCGAACCAGTAGGAACCCACCTCTGTCCAAATGTCATCACAATTTAGGATCCATGGGGAAGGCAGGAGAAAATGTTCAATAAATAAAAAGTAGACCTCCATTGCTTTTGTAGCTGGGATGGTAAGGAGACTGAAATTAAGCCTTTCTTTTGGGACATCTGTGATTGACAAGTGACTTCAAACTTAGGATTTAAGCTGAATCAGTCTTACCACTATGTCTGTGGGTCCAAGGGCTTTTTAGACTGGAGTTTACAAAAGTCAATCTGTGTGCAACTGAGAACAAACAAGTATGAACAAAAGAATGTGTGTGTGTTTGTGTGTGTGAAGGTAGCAGATAGGATAATGGAGTACAATAAAGCTTTCATACATAGAAACGAGTGCTGAAATGATGTGGAGTAGCTTAGAAAAGCATTAGCAAGTATATGGAAGCAGTTTGTCAAAATTACCTCTGATTAAAAGAGTAAGAACAGGCCTGCTCTGTTCTTTTAATTTACGGAACTCAAGGTCAACGGTATCTGCTGAAGGCAGCAGTGGCTTTGTTAATTTTTGTATTGCAATTTACATCAAGCTTTGAAAGCAGAGAAAACTGAAAAGATAGCAAAAACCTATTTAGACCTACAGCTGGTCTGCATATTTAGAAAAAAATCTTGTGAGGTAAGGCAGACCTTGTAACACTGTACCCGATGAAAAAGCATACATGACTCATATGATGGACCAGTTAAAAAAATTACCAATGCCACTTCATTTGGGGTTATATTATCTGGGCTTGTAA
Source organism: Thamnophis sirtalis (assembly GCF_051295495.1). Lineage (NCBI taxonomy): Eukaryota > Metazoa > Chordata > Lepidosauria > Squamata > Natricidae > Thamnophis > Thamnophis sirtalis. The sequence goes on along the minus strand of NW_028261385.1, from coordinate 135,832,988 downwards.
AAAGGAAAGCATACCTTAAGGACAAAATAAATGTGAGGCATGTTTCCATCTATCGAAGAAATTGTGTACTGTATATCTTGCAAAAGTTGGAAACAATTTTGAGTTTAGCAGCTGGATTTTGTATTTCAAAAAACGAGAAGACCATAATTATTTGTTTCTTCCTCCTAAAAAAACTTTGAGCTAGTGTTTGGTGCAACTTAATGACACTTTTGCATCTGATAGGATCCCTTTTACATGTCTGTAGACATGAGTGTCTGCCATAGGAGGGTAATGAAGGATTGTGTGACATTGTAAACAAATCCACTCCCTCTGCAGGTGCAGAAAAGTCATATGCCTATATGAAAGGGCCAGAATTTGTGCTGTAACATTATGTTTAGAATAAAAAAAACCCTGCCTATCTGTAGACTTCACAAGGAATTTATTTGGGACCGTCATTTAATACAAGCAGGGTGCCAACAGTCTGCAAAAATCTGGGTTACTCTCATATTATGCTAATTCACAAAATATTATTGGTTTTAATCTTTGATCAGAAAATGGTGCTGTTCCAAATACATGCACAGAACCAATGTAATTTTTTTTTCTTTTTACAACCCTGCCATCCCTTAATTTGGAGTAGAGTTGGGGCAACTGGATGGAGCTGAGCATTTACTGGCTGGATACCCTTTCTGACACCTACACAGAGTTCACAGCAGATACTTTTTTTCTTTACACCTTAGGAAAGACACGTCTGCTGCTACCTGGGATTGAACTTTCAACCTTCTGAATGAGAGGTGAGTGCCTTCACCTCTGGGCCATCACATTGCTCATTCTAATGCTTATATAAAAATAAATATTAAAGAAGTTAAAGATTCTAAGTAGGACTACCAGATTTGGGCTAGGAAAAACTGGATAGCAATAGCAGTTAGACTTATATACCGCTTCATGGGGCTTTCAGCCCTCTCTAAGCTGTTTACAGAGTCAGCATATCGCCCCCAACAACAATCCTGGTCCTCATTTCACCCACCTCGGAAGGATGGAAGGCTGAGTCAACCTTGAGCCGGTGAGATTAGAACCGCTGAACTGCAGATAACAGCCAGCTGAAGTGGCCTGCAGTACTGCACCCTAACCACTGCACCACCTCGGATGCCCCCTTGATTTATTCATTTAAAAATTTTCATATACCATTTCAATAATAAGACTCTGGACGGAGCACAGCAAAGAAAATGAAGCAGAGTAGAACACTGCGTACCTGTTAAAATCATAATCAGAATTATAATCATATATTTGGTTAGATGGTTTGGATTATACATTTCCCCATAACCATATTATGGGCCAGACACCCACTGTATTCATATAATCTTCAAGGCTTTCTTGAATGAGAGGAGAATCAGTACCAATCTATATCACCAAAGCATGTGGGTTATTACAGAAGAAGACTTGATGCTAGTCCAGGGGTCTTCAGCCTTGGCAACTTTAAGATCCAGAATTCTGGGAATTGAAGTCCAAAAGTCTTTAAATTGCCAAGGTTGGAGACCCCTGTGCTAGTCCAGAAGACTTTACCTTTAGCAAATTCTAGTCCTTTGCTACCATCTAGTGGTCTCTCCATTTTTTTCAACCCAGATTTGAAAACCCCAGATCTAGATAAACTACCGTAGATTGTTTTATGATTGTTTCTCGTATGAAGCTGCCTATTTATTTATAAAAGTTATGTAGCTACCAATGATCCCCGGCAACATAAAAATCCATCATAGCAATAGCAATAGCAATAGCAGTAGACTTATATACCGCTTCATAGGGCTTTCAGCCCTCTCTAAGCGGTTTACAGAGAGTCAGCATATTGCCCCCAACAATCTGGGTCCTCATTTTACCCACCTCGGAAGGATGGAAGGCTGAGTCAACCCTGAGCCGGTGGGATTTGAACCGCTGAACTGCTGATCTAGCAGTAGCCTGCAGTGCTGCATTTAACCACTGCGCCACCTTGGCTCTTCATACCCTGGGATTAGCCCTCACTCCAAATCCAAACCAGGACAAATCCATTAAGACACAATAGGAATTGCCCAACATCCCTTTAGAACACAAATCTCTTCATTACACCCTCCAAGATTCAACCAAACCTGGGAGCTCAGACAACCTCAGCTATGACCTCTGCATAGCCCCATGGGAGTCTGACAGCAACCAATAGAATACATGCTCTTGCCACAGGAACAGGAAGCTCATGTTCAAAGCCCAGAAAGGATATAAATAACCCTCATACTCCACTCCGTGTGGTCAGCTGCCCAAGACCTCAAACCCATGTGGTTCTCCTTCATCAATAATCCATATTTCCAATCAGCCTCCATGTTTCCAGTGTCTTCCTCCCAGCTTGGAACTGAATCAGATGGATATTTCTTCCAATAGTTGCCTTGATGATTTGTTTGTTTGTTTTGGTTACCAGTGGTATCCTCTGGAGTTTTAACCCCAAACCAATGGTGGATTGCTCTCAGTTTGGCTCGGTTCAGCCAAACCAGTAGTACCCGCCTGGATACTTCTGCGCATGCGAGCCCAAACCAGTAGTGAAAAAATTGGCAACCCACCACTGTCCGAAACCAAAGTTCAAAAGCATCAATATTATTTCTAGCCTGCTTCTTCCCAGACCAACATTTGCCACCATAGATTGTATAGGGGAAAAACCATTGCTTGCATGGTTCTTAACTTTGTAAAAAACATATGCGCTGGCTGCAATTGTGTTTCTGAATGCAATTCAAGGTGCTGGTTGTCACCTTTAAAGCTCTACATGACTTGGGGTACGATTATCTTAGGGACTGTCTTTCCCCAAAGGTTTCTATCTTTCTACCTCTAAAATTTTTGCGCACGGCCAAAACACCCTCTCTCAGCGAACTGGTAGCAAACCAGTTAGGAACCCACCACTGTCCTCAATGTTTGGCAGTCACAAACTTTAGGTGCTCCCAAACAGCTGGGGATTTTGGAATACAATGCAATCTTGAACACATTCCATCAAAGCAGTGTTCAGTTGCTGGGAGAATCCATTGGTGAATTCCTTTAAGTGTCATTAATCACTTAAGGAGTGACACCACAGGAGAGGCTTTTCTTCTTTTTTACTTCTCATTTGTTCTTAATATTCCCTCTTTATTACAAAAACTCCTTTTTACAAAAGTAATCCTGTGGCTATTTTCTAATACAGCTTTATCCTTTTTCACTCACGCTAGGAGGCAGCCTACTTATGAGGACTGGGAAATAAATGACTTTTGATGAACATTTGAAGTTCAGTGAACCTTCATGGTATAAAACACCTGGAGGGGACAAGCATACCAATCAGATCTTCTTGCAAGCCTTCATATTAATTCTATACTGAACTCTCTTTTCCCTGATTTTTTTTTTGTGGGGGGGGGGAGAAACCCTTCATCTATATTCAGCACTAGTGAATATCACTGAAACTGAAAATAAGGGGTTTGTTTATTGTTTATAAAGTCAGCAAGGAATTCATCTATTTTCTGTTATTATGTCAAAAGTTTATTATTGCAAAATGTAGAAAGACTAAACTTTTTCCTGAATCACGAGTGTTTAAACATTTGGGGAACTGTATTTGTTAACTCGTTAAATTAATAAAAAACACAGAATTTTAAAGAATCCTACAAATCGATTTATTAAAAAAACAAATATTTTTTTCCTTAGTTGTAACAAAGAATGAAGCCACTCAAAATAGATTTTTGTCTTTAACATAAGCGTTATTGCGGATAATATTGAATATGGAGGGTTGCAATTTTTATTTTTTTCCTTGCAGGCATATTTTCTGTTTTTTTTTCCTTTTCCATTACTTTGTTTATCTTTTAAAAGTTCATATTTATTGTTTTTACTCTGATGTTTTGTTTAGTAAAATTCAGAAAAACAAAGAAAGACAAAAATAAAAAATTCAGGAAGGCTATTAACATGCATAAATCATGGAACAATTTCAAGATTAGTCCAACGATCTTGGAAAAAATGACTTACAACCTATAATTGCAACAACTTTATGATTGTTGCACCACCCCATGATCATATGATCACAATTGGAGTACTTGGTAACTGGCTCACATTTATGACCAGTTGCAATGTCTACAGTCACTTGATCACAAGTTGTGACCTTTATGCTGACTTTCAGCGGGAAACACACATTGGAAATTGGATTTGCTTAATAACATGGGTCTTAATGACTGCAGTAAAATTGACATAAAATTGGGTCCAACTTGACTTAGATTGCAATGACTTATAACATAATTCTGTTTCCAATTGTGGTCATAAATCAAGGACTACCTGTAGCAGATTATAGTAAATTTGGTTGCCCTCACTTTCCACTAAAAGCCTTTTTGAAATGACTTTTCATCATGAAACCATACTGTTACTAATTTCGGATACATGTGTTATTCCAGAATATTTTAAAAGTTAAAACATAATTGAAACCAGAGACTTTTCTTCTAGGAATAGAATAGAAGAGAATAGAAGAGTTGGAAGGGACCTTGGAGGTCTTCTAGTCCAACCCACTGCTCAGGCAGGAAACCATCTACCATTTCAGACAAATGATTGTCTAATCTCTTCTTAAAGACTTCCAGTGTTGGGGCATTCACAACTTCTGGAGACAAGGTGTTCCACTGATTAATTATTCTAACTGTCAGGAAACAAGTAGAAAAAGGTAATGAAGCCCTGTTTTTATATATGACAAATACAGTAAGATTATTATATGCTCAAAAGTGGAAAAACTTGACATTATTCGCAATGGAGGAATGGCTGGTGAAGAGGATGGAACTTGCAGAGATGACTAAACGGATTCATTTATTCCATATAGACTGGCAACCCCTTATAGACTTTTTGAAACAGAAAACAAATTGCACTCATGATTTGTGGTTTCGATTAGGAGAAAGAGAGAGAATAATAAAAACGGACTTTAAAAAGCGAGCTCATTTTTGTAATCCTAAAATAAGTTTATATTATAAATGCACTTATAGTTGCTGCATAGAAATCAGAATCTTTTTTCTATTTCTTTTTGTTCTCTTACTTTCTCAGTTTGTTAGTTTTTATATTTTTTTGTAAAACTTTTAATAAATTTGTACACAGGCAGGCAGGAAGGCAGGCAGGCAGGCAGACAGACAGACAAACAGACACACCCTATTATTTCCTAAAGCAAAGGCGTATGTTTATGGGGAAGTGTTGAATGAAGATTGCAGAAACCTCTTTGTAATTCTTTTGATTTAAATAGGCCATGCCTTCTTCCCAACAACCAGGAGCACACAAAGTGAATGATATGGGAGGAATTTTCCTTCTTTTTTGGGGGGGTGGGGGATCTTTTTTCAATAGACAGACATTCCTAAAAGCTTCCCATTCACCTCCAGCATACCAAGAGCGTGGAATTGTTTTGTTGCTCTGTCACATATATATTGTTCTGGACTACATCCTGTGCTGGCATGCCAAGAAACAATGGTGAAGAAAACCAGTTTAACACGTGTGAAGAAATTATAAGAATATGCTGGGAGAAAAATGGAGATAAAGAATCAACACTAGTCTCCTTTTAAGAGATTTTGAATGGCCAAATTTGATGATCAGTGAAATCACAGATGATTGTGGTTGCAACAAGCCTGCAGAATTATAAAAGCAAGAGGAATTATAAAATTCCGCCACTGTAAAAAATGTTTTCTGAAGGTGGATGCCAATGGCTAGGCAATCCTTCCTGATTTGACTTTAATGGACAACTAGTACAATTTCTTAAATTATCTCCACGTTTTTCATACAAACTGTTCTGCACTGATCTCTTCAATTTTATATGCAAAGAGCTAAGTATATCTCCCTAAAGATGGAAGTAATTTTTGTTAATAATTAAATGTATTTTTCGTAAGTGTAGGAATAAAAATATTAGTGTACTTTTTCCTAGCTGAAAATCTTTAGTGCAGCTCAACCCCATCTCTGCAGCAGAATAGGTCTTAATTAACATACTAGTATATCACTCCCAACATTTGATTAATACTGTAACATAGTTAAACCTGTTTTAAATAGAAAACATGCTCTGTGGGTTTTTTCCTTTCTTTTGGATTTAGAGTTCTTGAAAATTGAGGAGTTTGTATCTAATTTTGTAATCTTGAAATTGGTCTGATACAAGCGGGTGGAGCTTTTCTGGTTTGCGTGGCCTGGTTTCTGGCATGACTGGTGGTTGGAAACACCTGGTTTAGAACATCAACTAACATCCTAGTCAGCTGAACAAGAGAAATAGGTGATGTTAATTCCTTTATGACTGAGATATCACAGGAGCAGAGTAGTATTCAGCAAGTTCTGATCAGTTCTGGAAAATCGGTAGTGGAAATTTTGAGTAGTTCAGAGAACTGGTAAAGACCACCTCTGACTGGCCACACTCCCATCTATTCTCTGCCTCCTGAGTCCCAGCAGATCAGGAGGAAATGGGGATTTTGCAGTAACCTTCCGCTGGAGTGGGGAGGGAATGTAGATTTTACAGTATCCTTCCCATGTCATGCCCACCAATAGCAATAGCAGTTAGACTTATATACCGCTTCATAGGGCTTTCAGCCCTCTCTAAGCGGTTTACAGAGTCAGCATATCACCCCCAACAACAATCCGGGTCCTCATTTTACCCACCTCGGAAGGATGGAAGGCTTAGTCAACCTTGAGCCGGTGAGATTTGAACAGCCGAACTGCAGAACTGCAGTCAGCTGAAGTAGCCTGCAGTGCTGCATTTAACCACTGCGCCACCTTGGCACCAAGCCACATCCACCAAGCAATGCCCACATAAATGTAAATTTTTTTGAATCCCATCACTGCATAGGAGGCTATGTCAAATGCTATATAGTAAAAGTCAATTTGGGAGAAGGAACAGTTATAGGAAATTATTCAAGTAAATAAAGTTAAATTTAGAATTATTTCAAGGGCATAAAAGATCTCTGTAGGTGCTGGAGTCAAAAAATTTTTGGCAAGGAGGTCCTTAGGTATAGGAGCAGGGGAAAAAAGAAAATAACAGGCAACAGATACTTAGAGTTAAATATACTCTATATTAAGACATTTGCATAATATTCAGGTTTTTGTTTATGGGGAAAATACATTTACTCTAAAGCTTTGGTTCAGAGACATTCTGACTTATACAATTAGATAATTTCGAAGTATAGCCAATGAGAACATGTGATTTATAAATGTTATTCTATTAGTACAAAACTGCCTATTTTAATCTTTCAGAACTTACGTCACAGGACAGCAGAGTTAGGAAAATTTTGAAATCTAAATTGAACGGTGGAAATACAATCAAGGCCATAAATACCTGGGCAATACCAGTTATAAGATACACAGCTGGTATAGTTAACTGGACACAAGCTGATTTGGACATTTTGGACCGAAAAACCAGGAAACTAATGACAATGCACTACAGTTTACATCCACGTGGTGATACTGATAGACTATATCTGCCCTGAAAATCAGATGGCAGAGGATTATTGCAAGTGAAGAAAACAGTTGAAGAAGAAAAACATGCACTGGCTGATTATTTAAAAGAAAGTCAAGAACATCTATTAATCGAAGTAAAGAAAAAAAATCTACTGAAGGCCCAACAGACGAAACAAGAATACAGAAAAGATGTGATAAAATCAAGAATGGAGAGTTGGCAGAACAAAGCATTGCATGGCCAAATTCTGGAAAAAATAAAAGATAAAGTGGACAGTGAACAAACTTGGTAATGGTTAACAACAGGTACATTAAAGAAAGAAACAGAGTCACTAATCCTGGCTACGCAAGAACAAGCTATCCGCACAAATGTCATTAAGGCCAAAATCGAAAAATCCTCTGATGATGCCAAATGCAGACTTTGCAAAGAAGTTGATGAAACTGTTGATCATATACTCAGCTGCTGTAAAAAAATCGCGCAAACTGATTATAAATTGCAGCACAATTCAATAGCACAAATGATCCACTGGAATTTGTGCAAAAATTATAATATTAAAACAACAAACTGGTGGGAACATAAGCCTGAAAAAGTCACCGAAAATCAGATGGTCAAGATCTTGTGGGATTTTCATATACAAACGGACAAAACACTGGCACATAATACACCAGACATCACACTGGTTGAAAAAAATAAGGTTACAATCATAGACATCACAATACAAGGTGATAGCAGGGTCGCCTAGAAGGAATATGAAAAAAATCGCGAAATACCAGGACTTAAAAATTGAAATTTAACGATTATGGCACAAACCAGCAGTGGTAATTCCAGTGGTAATCGGCACACTGGGTGCTATTCCAAAAGCGCTTGAATTACATTTAAAACAGTTAAAAATTGACAAAATCACCATCAGTCAAATGCAAAAAGCCGCACTGCTTGGATCCGCTCGCATATTACGAAAATACGTTACGACGTCCTAGGCCCCTGGGTGGGGCCCGACTAGTAACCAATGCCAAATCCGGCGAAACAACTGGCCACTGTGATACAATTCTGTTATTGTGATAATAATATAGGTAGGTCAAATCAGGTCTAAACGTCTGTCTGACTGTGTGATCAGCCATAAAATAGCAGTAGGTGACAGGAGAAAGATTTGAAAAGGCTGTGCCCTGGATTCATTAAGGTCAGTGCCAAAACTGCTGCTGACACTGTGGCAGATTTGATCATTTATGAGGTAGTGTTTTTTGGACAACCAATAGCAGTCACGTTTATAAAAAAAAAAAAGAAAAAAAGAAAAAAGGGGCTTTTATTGCTCACGGTTTGTATCCTAATGTTATTTCTCACACATTTATTGTGCTACTTCCCTTAATTTGATTCCCTGCTGGGTCCTGGTGAGATGCCTTTCAAACGCTGTGCAAATGATCTCAGGACTGAACTTGCGAGGGGTTCTTTTTACAAATGGCTCCTAACAGATGCGTGGCACACTTTATTAACTTAAGTGCCCATTAGTTGAAAATTTCATTAGTTTGGTGGAAAGGGGATCAGTTTCATCAATAGGTCTGGTATGGTTGGGCTCTTTGTGTCAATCTGACCCATATCGAAACGGATTATTGTTGTAAGTGAGACAAGTGACCTAATGTTCCGCCTATTATGCACACATGATCCTTTTAAAATGCTAGTGTGGGAAAACGGCATACTTGAATGAACCTCCGAAACATAGATTCTTAATAGGAGGGAGCCCTTCACCTAGCAACGTTTCATTTGAGGCTATAGGTGAGGATGTATGAATTACTTGGGCTACAGTTTCCAACCAAGTAACCAAGGGGAGATCGGAGCAGAGAATGAAACAGAACAATAGTTTATATTACATACATTTTAATGAAACCAGGTGGCCAGATATATTTTGTGTATACTCTAGTGCAGTATTTCTCAACCTTAGCAACTTGAAGATGTCTGGACTTCAACTCCCAGAATTCCCCAGCCAGCGAATGCTGGCTGGGGAATTCTGGGAGTTGAAGTCCAGACATCTTCAAGTTGCCAAGGTTGAGAAACTGCTCTAGTGCCACCATTTGACTAGCTAGAAACATTTTACCTCAGAGTTTTCCTCACTAGTTTGCTCTAGTGCCACCATTTGGAATTGGAATTGGAATTTTGGAATTGATTTTATTTGTAGGCCGCCCTTTTCCCTGAGGGGACTCAGGGCGGCTCACAGAAACCAGGGAGAGGGGAATACAATACAATACAATACTATGACAACAACACATAATAAAATAATACGCAACATGCATACAACATTCGGGCGGGGTAGTGGTCCTTATCCCCAGGCCTGAAATGTTTGACTAGCTAGAAACATTTTACCTCAGAGTTTTCGTTCAGGAGTTTTTCTTCATAGGAGACTACATTGATAAAATAACTATGCCATGTAGAACATAATCATATTGCTTCACAGGTAGAGCCAGTGAGTGCATTTTTTTAAATGAAGCTTGACGTAATGCATTACAATGAACTGCGAACAAATTTCAGATAGAGGTTTATCATGCTCACAAGATAAAATAATCACAAGTAGAATAGAGTAGAATTATTATTAATAATAAGTAGAATAGAAGATAGAATAACAGAGAGGCCACAGCATCCATATCCTCATTTAGACCTTTTCTGGATCATGCATGCTTATGCAGCTTTAGTGTATTAATTGATAAGTTATTAACTCAATAAATTTTAATTTTTCTCAGATGCTTGGAAAAAACGCAATCCAGAAAAGATTACAACAGCCTTTTGGTTGTTCTTGTAATACTTTTTATACTTATTTTGTTCTTTGGAGTATCATTAGGAAATCTCTTTCCGGGTGCTTTGCAGTTCTATTTCCGATGTATGGAAGGGAACACGATGGCTCAGGGGTTAAAGATGCCAAGCTTGTTAGCTGAAAAGCTAACAGCCTGGGTTTCAAGACATGAGCACTGTGTGATGGAGCAAGATCCCATTACTTGCCTGAGCTCCTGCCAACCTAGCAATTCAAAAGCATGCAAATGCAAGTAGATACATAAGTACCACTTCGGTGAGAAGGTAACAGTGTTCTGTGCACCTTTGAGTATAATCATGCTGGCCACATGACCACGGAAGTATCTTCTGGCTCCCTGGGCTAAGAAATGGAGATGAACACTGCTTCCTAGAGTCAGACATGAATGGACGGGGAAACCTTTACCTTTTATCTATAAATGAAATCATATTTAAACAATGATCCAGTGAAAACATTAAGCACAGTCTGTTTAAATAGAGCTTAGTGAAGTTACTTGGTCTGCAACTAGTCTAGCATTAGCACCCAGAACTTCTTGAGAAGCAACCAGCATTGCTTAGCCTGCTAGTACTTCCTTGGAATCAGCTGTGCTTCAACAAGAAGAGTGCTATAACCAAATTCGCCCCAATTGGGCTTTCAAGATCCCCTTGCAATTAGCAAAAATGGTGCTAGAGAGAATGTCCAGTTTGCATTGCTCCTTGTAGTGTTGATAATTATTTTGATACTAGCTGATAATCCTGCATTGCCCAGGTATTTATTTATAAGGGGAAAATGTCTGGACCAAACATAATTTCTAATGTTGAATTTTCCCCCTTACCAGAGAGAGCAGCCTTGTGGAGTGCTGTGAAGCCGTTACCAAGGCAACTCCACTGCGTTGTACGGTAGAAGCCATTTAAAGGCACAACAGGGTGTTTCTTAACAGAACCCACACCCCGAGCAGTGTTAGGGGTGTCTTATCCCCACAGTGTTTTTCTCCAGAGAGTAAGTCATCTGTGTACCAAGTTTGGTAGAAATTGCTTGAGGTATTCCAGAGTTATGCTGGAACTGACATACCTACAGCCTTTTATTTTTATTTAAATAAATATAAATATAGAATAGAATATATAGAAGAAGAAATAGAAGAATAGGTAGAATAGATGGCTAGATAAATGGCTAGATAGATAGATGGCTAGATAGATAGATAGATAGATAGATAGATAGATAGATAGATAGATAGATAGATAGATAGATAGATAGAAAGACAGACAGACAGACAGACAGAACAAAGATATATAGAGTAGATTACATTTATATATTATTTTTCTTCAAAAGCTGAAAGTGTTGCATGATTCCCCTTCACCACTTTAACTTCAGGGCATCTCTGTAGATTCAGCTGAATGGCCTGAACTAATTCAGAAGTCATTATGGCCAAGAAGAAGTTTTAATTTGGCTCTCCCAAGTTTTAGTCCAGCACTGTTTCTCAGTATAAATTTATTTCAAAGGTGGAGATGTTAGTATTTATTTGAAGTTATTGAGGACATGATGTCCAGTGGGAGGGATGGAGGTGAAGCCCTCATTGGGGTAAACAGCATCTTTATTTCAAAAAAGCTTTCGAAGTATCCTTTATATCCAAATACTGGCTTCCAGTTCAGTCATATTCCAATGTGGAATATGAAAATTGTTTAATCCCACCTCCATATTATACCTTATCTATTATTTTTCAAGGAAGAAGGTATCTTCTGGAAATGTAGGTTGAAGCATCATATTTCATTTTTTGTGAAGAGGATGGAACTCGTAGAGATGGCTAAATTAACTTCTTTGATCAGAGGGGGGGAAAACTACATTTGTGGCTGACTGAAAACCTTTTATAGGTGGTCCTTGGTTTACAACCATTCATTTAATGATTGTCTGAAGTTACAATGGGGATGAAAAATGCGACTTACAACCAGTCCCCACACATACGACCATTAAAATCTCCTCTTTCCCATGGTCATGTGATAAAAATTAAGGCCCTTAGCAACTGTGGGTGCAATTCACTTAATGACTACATTGCTTAGTGACAGAAGTTCCAATCCTAGTTTGGTTGTAAGTTAAGGACAGCTTGTATAGACTTTCTATATGAAATGGAAAAAATGCGCTTATAATTTGTGATTTTGATGATTAGTAAATAAACAAATAGAAAAAAAGTGAGCTTTTTTTTGCAGTCATAGGGTAAGAGATAGTTTTGTAATTGTACTATATGTGCTGCAAAAGAAATCAGAAGCTTCTTCCTATTTCTTTTTATTCTTTTTTGTGTGCTTTTTCTTTTTTTCTTCTTTTTCTTCTTTTTCTTTTTATTAGTTTATGTTAGATTTTATGTTTCCTGCAAAATGTTTAGTAAAACAAAATATTAAAAAAAGAAACTTCATCTTTCCTACATATATGACAGAAGAAAACTTTCATTTTAACAGATTCCTCACTGGTAGTTGTGTACAAGCCAGTACTTATGGTTTAAAAGAAAGAGTTACGTGTCTCAACATTCAGTCTTAGGAATTGTATAAAAAATTAATATTTCATTAAAACCATAACCGCAGGTTTATTCATAATGAAAGATGGGAATCAGTGAAAGTAAAATTACATTCTGATTATTCTTGACTCTATTTGTGAAGAGGAATGGAGCGATTTTTAATATTCCTACTTGCATATATAATATCAAATTATTATTTGATGTTAAAGGTGAAACCAGCCACACAGAACTCTTAATTGAAGAAGAAAGATGTATCAGAATGAATAGTTCAATTAAAAGATACACACACACACACATATTTTTTTTACTGAAATTACATAATATTTTTATTCTGTCAGTAGAAAGAAAAGAGGAGAAGGAAGCCTATTTGCTTGAACTCTAGTTCTAGTACATAACATTCTAACAAAACATGAAACAAAATAAATAATTAAGCTCAAATATTTTGCTATCAGAAATGATAACTTTCAAACCTGTGGGCTAAATATTGTAAGCTTTCTGTAAGGATGTCCTACATCTTTAAATACTGAGCAGCAGATTATGAATTTGCTTATGAAACACTGCATTCCCCCCCCCCCCCGGAAGATGTAGCACTAATGCAATAAAGCATGAACTGCCATTACATGTGCATGAAGAAAGAACTCATTTCAGGAATTGCCAAGGCTGTCCTTGGAGTGGAATAAGAATGAAAACATTGCACAAGATGAATAGAAGTACAAAAAAATGTTCACATGTTCTGAAAAATATGTGCACATGTTCTGAAAAAAATATTAATTTGGTTAATAAAGGAAAAAAATATTTTTACAAGTCTGGTGCTGAACCTTGATAGGAAAAAGAACTATTTGGGGCAGAAATAAAGCAATGACTACTTGGCATGCAAAATAATTCATCTGAATCATTTTTATTTTCTTATATAGAATGCATAGATTTCATCCCCGTATTTGTCTACAATCTCTTCTTTTTTTGGGCTTTAGGAACCCTTGTTCTATTCCCAATTGAAAATTATTTATAATTTACATTCTTTAATTTAGTGTGACCTCTATCTTATTCTGTAGAGTTGCCAATATTTATTAAGATCAGTTGCAAAATATATTAAACAACAAGGGGTGATTTGTGCTCTGAAGCCAGTGTAAAACCTTTTGTTAACAAACTGGATCATGAACTAGCTCCCACAAGTAAAACCTATAATAAAGGACAATAAGAGGAAATAAATGAATTCATTTATTGACTTTGCAGAGGAACAAACTGACTCACAGATTATTTAGTTTTCATATACAACAGCTTAAAATAGTTTACTGATAGTGCAGAAATTCAGATTGCTGCCTTTAAATATGTGATCACAATTTGTATCATCCTCGCCCCTCTCTGTGAGTACATCTGTACATTCTGCTTGATCTGTTTCACAGTTGCCCGGGCATAAATCTACAGATCCATGAAATTTTGCTGCTCACCGATTTATTTATTTTTTGGGTGGCATTTAGATCAGGGTCTTACCAAAATAGTTTGTTTTTGTTGAAGGTCTTCATCGCTTGCTGGGCCTTGATAAATTGCTGACAAATTGAACGGTTTCGGGATATCTATTCTGAGCTCTCCTTGGCGAACAGCTATGTAGGGCCTCAAAGTATCAGCTGTCACTTTCTCAAGCCAATCGAGTAGCTTCTGGAGATATTGGAAGAATGTAGTGTACTTCTCAATTGTCAAGTCAATCAATCTTTTTGTCTCACTGATGAGTGTTCCATAAGAATTGGAAAGCTGCTCATATGACTCTTGCAACTTTGCCTGCACCTGTTGGTTTTGTTTGGCAGCTCTCTGTTTGGCTACTTTAGACCAATACTGGATCTTTTCATGTGCAGTTTTAGAAAGCTCAGCAAGTTTTTCTTGGTTCTCCAGAACTTCTTTTGCTTGGTCTGTCAGGCTTATCATCCAGTTAGCAGTATCGTTTATCCATTTGGTGTGCCACTCGAGTATAGTATTAAAAAAAGTCTTCAGCCAGTTGATCAGTTTTTCTTCCACTTCATAATATTTTACTGACCATCCAACAACACTTGGGTCAAAATATTCCTTCCTCAAATCTCTTATGCCGTGCAGAATGTCTTCTAACTTATTAGAAATGTCGGAGAAAGTATTCTGGATAATGTTTTCAATGCGAGGAGCGAAATATTTTACGTCACCTGCTACGCTCTTCAGGCCCTGTAAGAACATCACAAGCAGTTTTTTTGTTTGCTCTCTCAGATCGTCATAGTTTTGAGCTTGTAAGTTTCTGATAAGCTCTTCTATCTTTTGGAAGACTTGCTGAATCCCTTCTTTTAGGTTTCTTAGATGTTGTGCAAAGTCAATCTCCCGGAGACCAACAAATATCTGACTAGCTTTCTTTTGTACATGGGTTAAAAATGTTTTGATTTCTGCAAGTACGTCACTGCCTTTGATTACCTCAGAGGAAGCTGGGATTTTAATTTCTGCTTTATTGACAAAGGCAACCAAAGAATCAAAATATTCCTGCACTCTTGTAATGCACTGATCTACAGCTTTTGCTACTTTTTCAGTCATTTTCACATAAAGTTCTTCACCGGTGTGCCTCCCAGGAAGGCCTGGTACCTGGAATCTTGTTACCTTCAAAAACTCAATGGCGGAGTCAATGAGACGTTTTATTTGTTTATGGTATTCTGCTATTGCATCCATTATGGCATCCCAAAATTGGGCTCTGATCTGGTCATAATCTATTTGGCTAGCTTGGTCTGCAGCTTTGTTGTATAGCTTTTTGGATTGTGCCTTAATCTGTTCGTATTGTCCTGTGACCTGATTCGTTACTTCATGAAGCTGTTGTTCTAATTCACTGATGCTGTTTACTGTGTTCATGTAGGTGCTGTTAATATTTCTTCTCAGAGTAGTCTTCAGTTTTGAGGCAGCAGAGCTGATTTCCATGCCTGTATGTTCACGGTGGTACTTGTCAGCAGCACGGTACAAAGCATCGGCCATTTTAGGGACCTTCTCTTTTAAACCTTCAAGGAACTCTGGAACAGCATTTTCTTCCCAGTTGGTTTTGATTTGAATCAGTTCTGGATTTTTGAAGGATATTTCACTTTTTAAGATGTCCTTTTCATTCCGAGGGTTAGACTGTAAATGCAAAATAAAATTTGTATGAAGGATTTTCTACTTTGTTACGGAACAAGACATTTACTCAGTGTTGCATTAAATGAAATCAGTTATATTTTGGCTGGTTTTATAGTACCTTGAAAGAATTTGAAATGAAAAAGCACAGCATATAAAAATATAAGTAACGTGTCTACCTTGTTGGCACAAGCATTTCTTTTCAGAGCAATCATCCACCCATAATGTGATGATTCCATTTATGAATTGATATAGAATTGTTAAAAATGTACCATTTTATAAAAAAGTACTCAAATGATTCAGTTTCTATCTGAAATCCTTGGCCAACACTTTGCATTTTGATGTTATTTAAGATTTGATTTTAAATCCAGATAGCGAATGACAGAGATGATGGTACTGATAATTAGCAGAATTGCAACAGAACAGAAGGGACAGAAGGTATCCTAGGATCTTTTATTTATTTATTTGTTAAATTTATTTGCCACCTCTCTGCCAAGAATCTTTTGAATGGATGGATCAGGCCTAATCAGTCCATGTTGCTTTAACATGTGCTGGTACTTGTTGTATCCCATTTCACATTAATGAGTGTTAGGCTTTTTTAAAAAAAAAATACTTAAACATTTCAGTTCACTGACAAACGCGCGCCCGACAAAAGTGCCCTGACAAAACCGCGGCGTGAAAACCGCGACGTCGAAATTGCGCCCACAACAGCGCACCAACAAATGCGCACCGACAAAAGCACGCCATCAACAAACAACGTGAAAACAAGGTAATAACCCTAACCCTAACCCTAACCATAACCATAACCCTTAACTTAACCCTAATTGCGCTTTTGTGGGCGCACATTTGTTGCCGCGCTGTTGTGGGCGCGTTGTTGACGTCGCGGTTTTATCACCGCGGTTTTGTTGGCGCGCTTGTGTCGGGCGTGCATTTGTCAGGTCACGAAACATTTCTACTGGAAATTACAGATACTAGTTCTGTTTCTATTTTTCGGTCTTTTAAAGAAATGGTAATAACAAACTGAACTACACATCTGCTGTAGATGTATTACAAAAGCCCTTAAGCACTGAATGGAAAAAAAAAAGTGTTATGGCTACAGTGCTCATTCACTGAGTTCTGTTTAAAGAGATCTTGAACTGCACCACAATATCTCTCTTGTTCATATTAACCAAGGAGAGAAGCAACCTGGATCTAAGAAGAAATTTCTAAGGGTGACAGGATAGCAGTATTCCAATATGTGGGGATATGAAGAGGGTGTCAAGCTATTCTCCAAAGCACCCGAGGGCAGGACAAGAAACAATGGATGGAAATTAATCAATGAAAGAACCAACCTAGAACAATTAATCAGTGGAATAACTTGCCTTCAGAAATTGTGAATGCTCCAACACTGGAAGTTTTAAAGAAGGTATTGGACAACCATTTGTCTGAAATGGTATAGGGTTTCCTGCCTAAGTAGGGTGTTGGATTAGAAGATCTCCAACGTTCCTTCCAACTCTGTTATTCTATATTCTATTCTATATCTATTCTGTTTCTGTTTCTGTATCTGAATCTTTATCTGTATTTGTATTATTTGCATTTGTATGAAATAGACCTGTAGTAGGATTGAGTAGTGCACTGCATAACTAATAAAAGTTGCACTGATGGCTACACTTCTTATCACTATCAATACTGATAGTCAGTATTGAGACTACTTAAGTATTCCTTAATTGGGTCAGTATTCGGGTATCTGAATGTTTAGCTTATACATATGTTTATAGGTGTATTTATACGCATACACGTATACTGTACATGCACATCAACACAATATTATGCACTTATTCTTACTCAGTATGCCTTTTGAATTAATCAGTCTCTATATGCCAACTAAATGATAGCAATTGAATACATACGGGGAACAACATTAACATTTTACTGGCCTCTAATTGTGGAGGTTCTGACAGGGCTGTTGATTAAGGAGACATTTGATCAAGGGAGCATTTCAGAATAAATTAAAGGAAATAATAGAGTTAACATTCCCTTTCATCTTTCTACTTTAGTGCCTGAATGTTGGACTTCGCCATGCTGAAAAAAATGTCTTTGTGTAAGGAGGGACAAATCAAAGCTGCAGGTAAGAGCAAATTAGTGGGGGCTTTAATGACAGTAACCAGACGTAGGTCCCACTGAAGTCAGTCCAACTTGGTCAGGATAAAACTAAAGGTCATTTGAACTATGCAGCATAGTCTTAATTTTAATCTTGCCTACCTGAGGTTGGTAGGCAATCTTGCTGTTGAGAACACTGGAGTCCAGACTGATAAGAATACGAAGAGTACCAGTTGAAGGAGATGATATCAATGTAGAAACGCTTGAATCATCTCGCTGGAAGCGCATTTGGACATCCGTGAAAGTTGGACTGGTGATGTCCAGGGATGCTGTGTCCCGAATAAGTCTAAAAGAGACACAAAGTAATCACAGGATAAGTTAATTACTCATTAATGCAAAGTAGCAATTTTTTTTTAAAAAAAATAGCCTATTATACAGGTTGTTCTCAATTTGTAACAGTTCACACAGTGGACCGTTGAAAGTTACAAAAACTGTGAATTATGAGCGTTTTTCACCGTTATGACCTTTGCAGCATCCCCATGATCATGTGATCAAAGCTCAGGTTCTTGGCCACTGGTTCATACTTACGACTGTCGCTGTGTCCCAAGGTCATGCGATCCCCTTTTGCGACCATTTCACAAGCAAAGTCAATGTGGAGGGCACTTAACAACCAGATTACTAACTTATTAACTGCGGTGATACACTTAACAACCGTGGCAAGAAAAACTGTGAAATGGGGCAAAGCTCACTTAATAAATGCCTCACTTAACAACAGAAGTTTGGAGCTCAATTGTGGTCGTAAGGTCTAACTGCAAATGGTTGAATTACTCTATTGAATCATTAAATGGTATGATCTTGAATTGATATGATGGAAAGAATAATTTTAAAAGTCAACATGGCACAGTATTTCAAACAGTCGTACTCGAAGCGCTGTGATTCTATCAAAGACAGTTAAAAGGAAAGTGTTGGTGGTGTTCTATAAAATAAATGATATTGTAGGCCAAATCCAGTTCCACTGGGAAAGAAGCCTGCTAAATATTATCATAAATATTATATACCGCTTCATAGGGCTTTCAGCCCTCTTTAAGCGGTTTACAGAGTCAGCATATTGCCCCCAACAACAATCCGAGTCCTCATTTTACCCACCTCGGAAGGATGGAAGGCTGAGTCAACCCTGAGCCAGTGAGATTTGAACAGCCGAACTGCAGAACTGCAGTCAGCTGAAGTAGCCTGCAGTGCTGCATTTAACCACTGCGCCACCTCGGCTGGTGGTAAATCAGCACTCCTCTTGACAGACAAGGGGCCTGTTTCCCAGGCTTCAATCATTTCTGTTCAAGAAATGTACACGGCAAGCACATTCTTTGACTCAGATTTTGATCCTGTAACATTGTCCTTGGACATGTATATTTGCCTTCACTTTGCGAGAGTATATTTACCTGTCACCTTCTACAATGTAGACACCTTTATATTTTCCACTTAGGTCAGGATGAGCTAAATCATACTGTGCATTTACTGTGAAACGGTTGCCTTCATATTTGTAGGTGGATGTACCTAGAAAGGAAAGGTTTTATATGGGTGAAATCACATTTCACAAATTTAGGATACATAGACTGACTTTTGCACAGTGTCCTTGAGATATATGTGGGCTTTTTTACCTTCAATTAATAGAATATTTTAAATTGTTAATTCATTAGTTCTAAAGTAGCTGTTATAACAACATGCATACAGCAAAACTGGTGTCATGAATACAGGTTTAATCATTACTTCTCTGGTCTAATCTCTTTTCACCCATATATAAAATCCAGATGGATTTCAATATCCATCAATGGATATCCATCAATATTTTCAATGTTAAAATATTCATGACTGGAAGAGACATGGGAACAAGGTCAGCCAATGAATAGGCCTAGCAACTAAGTCAGCCAATGGAAGCTTCAACA
The DNA here is from genome assembly GCF_051295495.1 of Thamnophis sirtalis. NCBI lineage: Eukaryota > Metazoa > Chordata > Lepidosauria > Squamata > Natricidae > Thamnophis > Thamnophis sirtalis. Next base: position 135,813,204 of record NW_028261385.1, on the reverse strand, counting down.
GATCTCACTCTGTGCAGAGAATTAAGCTTGGAGTCTGGGCATGGCTTAGCTGAGAATTAAAACTAATGCAGTTGGCTGAGAAGTAAAAAAAACAGTCTGTCTGGGCTTGTCTGCTGAAATGAAACTAGCTACTTGTGTTTGCCTGTAACTCTTCTGCCTTGTGTTTACTTGAAAGACCCACCTGTTGGTATTGTACATTTATCCATCTATTATGTATATAAAGAAATTAATGAATCCTGCTGCATCAGTTATCTGTGTGTGCCTTCTGGATTTGAATTTATGCAACAAACTCTGAAACTCCCCCCCCCCCAAAACCCCATTACTCTGCCTCATCTTACCTATGTTACATTTTAAAGGAGCAGAAGTTCCTTCATAGCAATAGCAATAGCAGTAGACTTATATACCGCTTCATAGGCCTTTCAGGCCTCTCTAAGCGGTTTACAGAGAGTCAGCATATTGCCCCCAACAATCTGGGTCCTCATTTTACCCACCTCGGAAGGATGGAAGGCTGAGTCAACCCTGAGCCGGTGAGATTTGAACCGCTGACCTGCTGATCTAGCAGTAGCCTGCAGTGCTGCATTTAACCACTGCGCCACCTTGGCTCTTCAATTCATCTGTCTTCAATTCCAATCAATTATATCTAATTCAAAATAATCTAGAATATACTTACCATCCAAATCGTATTCCAGAAACTGCAGCGGTGAATTTGCAGTAAAGTCAATGGAATGTTCGAAGGCTTCCTTGGTGTTCTTCACAGCTGTGTTCCAGGTAGCAGTGTACAATGGGGAAGCGACCTTGGCAGAGCTAGACAAAGCTCCAAATTTGGGGAAGTAAATTCCAGCAGGTAAAGAAAATGCGAAAGCTGGTATTTCAATCTGCTGTTGAGGGATTGTAATTGTAGGCAAATCAAAATCAGCTATCTTGTTGATTGCAGCATTCAGATCCAGATTTAGGTTGCCAAGAGAAAGTGACTTTGGAAGAGTAAATTGGGGCATTGTTACATGGTACTTGGGAACAGTCAACTCAAAGTATGGGATTTTATTTTGTTCCAGATTATTGTATTTGGTTACTACATTAACTTGGGGAAATTGTACTTTCGGTAGCAGAGGAAGGTTGATATCAAATGATGAACTTTCCAACTTTTCAGGGATTTTGAACTCACGTTGGACAATGGAGTAAGATGGATTGTCAAGACCGTTTGCTTGAATTTCAGGAATCATGATTGTAAAGCCATCTGCCAGTCGATTGACATTTATAGGGAAAAAATAACCATCTTCATTTTTTGTGTATACTATTTTTGTAGTTGCATTTAGGTATTGCTTCTCTTCAGGTCTAGTGGTCAGATCTAATTTTAAGATGTCCCATAAACTCCTTTCATAAATTGGCACTATAACTTTTCTGAGGAAATGCATACGTCCTCCCAAAGTTGCTGACAAGTCAACTTGAGCTTCTACATTATCATTTGCTAACTCCAAGCCATGTCCAAGGAAAAAATTAAGGATTTGGCCTTCACTCTTCCAGCTAATTTTTTGATTTCCATTATTAACAGTCAGTGAAAATGCTTGATTAACAGAAGTCTCATCAAAGAGATTACTTGGTTGGGCAACTTGTATCTGAAGGCCTGCTGACATAATACCAGGAGCTAGTTCCAGAGTTACTTTGCAGATCTGGTTTCCTCTAGTTCGAAGTAATGGGAAATAATTTAGATAGTTTTCTCCACTATGGTCCCATAAAGCATAAATACGATCGGTGGATGCTTCGATGGCAACATTTTCTTTTGCATCAAAATTCCAGAAGTCTGCAGAATTTGAACTGGTCTCAAACTTCATACCTGATCGAATACCTTTAGAATTCAAATAAGTATTTGCTTCATGAACCAACTTCCCAGAAAATGATTTTCCTTCATAAAATTTACCATTGATAAAACCATTGGTTAATGTATCAGCCGATATATAAGATATAAAACTTTCTAGTTTAGCTTCGTGGACAATTGCTGCTTTAGTATTGACATAATTGTTATCAATATCATAATCTATATTTATTTTTGAAGATATTATCGGTATTGCTTTGGCATTTCCTTTAAGCTCCTGTCCATAATTTACTTTCAAGCCTGGTACGGTAATCTTTGCTGTAGTTACCACTGAAGCTTCTATGTTTTTCTTTGTGAAACTGATAGTGCTGTCATGATTTCCTCCTATGAATTGGTTTCTCAGGGATAATGCAGTTGCTAGTTTCAGACCTCTCTTCCTTGTGATGCTTGTGGTCCCAGCCAACTGATATTGTAGGGCATCAATCACAGAAGTGGAGGAGGAACTCAATCGGGCAACAATATCAGATTGGTTAAAAAAGCCAGCGTTTGTATTCAGGGTAATCATGCTAGATTTAAATGAGAAATCATAGGTAATATTTCCAAAGGCTGGGATAGAGATCTGGTTTGGCAGGGGGCTTACTCGATAATTGGGAAGCTTCAGTGTTCTCAGGCCTTGGGGAATATGAAGAACTGGCAGCTCCAGTGATGGAAGGACAACGGTATATGATGGCATTGAAAACCCGACAAATGGAACAGTGAAAACTGGAGTCCTCATTTCTTTTGGAAGCACATAACCAAAAGTTGGGAGTTCTGCTGTAAAAGAAGAGACTTCAATATTAAGCACAGGAATGGTGTAGCTCGGAATCCTGAAGATTTGTGGGCTTTGGTTTACTGAAGTATCCACTTTGTATTTGTCAAACTTGACCTTGGCTTGGTTGTAGGAGTCTGTCAGAAATGCTAAAGTATGGTCTCTATTTCTTTCAAAATGTTTGTTGAAGTTCACGATGTAATAATTGAGTGTTTTGTGCACCCCATCTAAAGGAATTGGAAACGAGTGTACATCTTTGTTCTTCTTGTACTGAAGTTTTACATTCAAATCAAATGATTGTTTTGGAGTTTTCAGTAGCCTTTTCAGCCCCGTTTCTTCCCACAGAGAGTATTCTTGCACTTGGGGTATCCTGACACCAATGTAGGGAACAGATTGTTCAGGAAATGAAATAGGGATATTTAGGAATTCCAAGTTAGCATCACCATTCATGGATACAATAGCTTCAGTACTATCTTCATTATTACCAGCAGACAAGTTATGAGTGTATCTATATTGGTTAAATCTTCCCTCAGCTACCCAGCTAACTTGCTGAGTGGAAGGACTGAGCACCAAGCTGTAGGCATTTACAGACTCAATTTTTCCAACTACTTTGAATGGGAAGCTAACTTTTACATTCACATTGTTATTAGCTGATGCTTTAATTTCAAATGGTTGTATTGAAAAGGACACACCATTATTTATTGTCCCGGAGATGCGTCCCGTCACCTTAGCATTGTGTGTAGCAGACAGTTCCATTTTCAGCTGTACGAGGTTCCCTGCGCCTTGCACATTTAAAACACTCTGCCCAAGTTGCGGAGACTCAATTGTAGACTCCACCTGAAGCTTTGAAGAACTTGGCAAGTTGTATTCATACACCGCTCTTTGGTTGACTCTTAGGTATTTGGCACTTATCCTGTTTTCTGCTACAAATGCAGCTATGGATCTCTGTATGGTGAAACTGACTTTTGATTCGTGGGTTCCTTCATCAGAGTAGTCACGAGCAGTCCATTTCCAATTCCCTTTACCAGTGGAAGTAGCTGAAATGTGTCCAGCTTCCAATGCTGTTTTTATTTCATTGCTTAATTCAGCTTGGCTAGTGAACTGGGCCCTTGGAATGTTGAGCCTATGTGTATAAAGCGTCTTGCTGTCCATGGAAATAATCTTGTTCAGGTTGACTGTTAATTTGTTATGCAGTTCTATAGCATTACGTGTAGTCTGGAAGCTGGCTGTTGTTTCAGCATTTCCTTGAACGGATGCTGTCAAAAATACGACTTCACTTCCGTGATCGGCTTTAAGGTACAAGTTGGTGAACTTCAGGTTTTCTTTTAGGATTAACTTTTTCATCTCAGGTGCCAAAAGGTGAGTATTTGCAGTTAGGGTGAAAGCAAGGAAGTCGATTTTGGATACCGCTATAGCCGAAAGAGAGGCTACAAATTCTGGGCTGTGGGCATCTGCTGTTACATTCTGAAAACCAGCATTAGTAGTAAGCGTAAAGAAGGGAGAAGCAATTCTATAAGTACCAGACAGCTTTCCAAATGTAGGGATAGTTACAGTATGTGGTATACGTGGTAACTGGAATTCCGGAATTGTTATATCTGGAAATTGAAATTCATTCAAGTTCAGCTTTGGAATCAATAATTCGGGTACTTGTAACTGGGGCAAATTCATTTCAGGTAAAGAAAAGTCTGAAAAATAAAGATCCTTGATTTTCATCTCTTGAAAGTATGTATCAGTTGCTGGCAGCTGAAAGTCACTTGTCATTAATTGATCTATTATCCTCACGATCTTCACTTTCATTTCATTAAAATCAATTGTATAGGAGGGAACTTTAATAATGTTTAGAATGACAAATGCAGGAGTAGTAAATCTAGCTGGGATTCTGATTTCATTTAATCTCTTGAAATTTATCTGATAAGAAGGCACACGAAGGTCTGTTAGTGGAACAATAAAATCTGGGGTTTGAAATGTTGCATCCTTTAAGGCTCGGAGACTAACTTCAAAAGTTGGTATGTTGATTATGCCTAGCCTGATTGCAGGAACAATAAACCCAGTTTCAACGAACTGGTTCAGACGGTCAGCCATATTTTTTGCATTGTATTTCTCTGCTAAAACACTAATCTTCTTTGCAGTATTGTCCCATTTGTCAACTAGATAGGAGACTACGGTCCTGTATAGCTGGCTTGCTTTTTGAAGGATTCTTTGGCATTCTGTTGGAATGTCCATTTGGTAAATTCTTTTGCGTGCATCTTCCAGGAAATCATAGATCTTTCTTTTCAGTTCCTCTATTGCTGTAGAGCTTAGAAGATCATTGAACCAGTTCACTGTTGCAGCAAGTCTACTATCTTTCCATTTCTCAATATATTGGGAAATCACAGCATGGACATCTTTGATGTATTGTTTTGCAGCTTCCAATTTTTGTGGCAGCTCCAAAGCTTTAATTTCGTCATTGATTTTTTGAGTTGCTTGCCGAATTTTATTGTTTGTTTCGTCTACAAATTTGTTGTAATCAAAGGACTTCAGCTTCTTTATTGCAGAGTCAAGGAAGTCATTGATACCGTCAACTAGCTTTTTATAGTCAAATGTTTGGAGATTCTTAATTGCATCATCGATAAACTTCAAAATTTGATTGAAGAATGGTTTTAGGTCAATTTTTTTCAATGTGATGGCTAACTGCTGAACTGTTTCTGAGATTTTCTGTTGTTTATATAATTCTACCACCTTATCCATTAGAACCTTGGCCTGCTCGTCAATATTATACTTTTCAATAAGTTTATGCATGTGGACTGTGAATGCATTGATCTTCTCAGATATTTCATAATCTTCCATAAAATTTAGAAGGATGTCTTTGATTTTTCTAAGGAGTTGGTCTATTTTTTCAAATGGAAATTGTACTTTTAACTTTCCTATAAGCATTTCGACATCAATTGTTTTTATTTGCTGCTTCAAAGCTTCTGCAATACGTTGGGCATCGAAATTCTGAATCTGATTCTTCAGTTGATCAAGTTTTTCTTGTATCTGAGCTCTGATTTTGTACGTGTCATCCACATTTTGAGCCCATGCAGCAGCGTTGTTTCTGATTTGGCTAGGGTCATACTCAGACATATAAGACTGGAGTTGCTGAATTGTGTTGATCATTGTCACACTGATTTCATATTGCTTATCTAGAACTTTTATTTTTTCAACAATTGTCTCGATAAGTTGCATGATAGCTGGTCTTAAGTCAAAATTCTCCTTCACATACTTTTCAGTTTCAGTCAGAAATACTTGCAGCTTAGTCAAAACATTTAGCAGATTAGCTCTAGCATTTTCCAATGTGCTTTGAAGGTCTTCAATTGTTATGCTATAATCTTTTGTGAAAGCATCCAGATTCTCTTTCAATTTATTCACTTTACTTTCCAAATCGAAAGAGTTCACATAGTCATTCATTTGCTGGGGAAACCTATCTAATGCTGTTTTGTATTTTCTCATAAGCTGGTCTATATTTATGCTCTTTAGATTCTTCTGAATGGACTTCATTGCAGTTAAGATGGAATGTCTGAATTGCTCGTAATATGCCGGAAGTCTTTCCAAGAAAGGTAGATTGATGACATGCACATCTGCATTTTTATCATATTTGAGAGAAAGAGAGAGGCCAAATTCTTGAGGCTCGGCTATATTTTCTCTTAAACCCAGGGTATCTATTAGATTAAGTCTTTCATCATTTGTGAATGGTATCTTCATAGGAAAGTCTAGTACAGAAAGATCAGCTAAAGTTTGTCCAGTCAACTCCACACCAATATTTTCAGCATTGTTAAACACATTAAAGTCTTGGGTATATACATGGCTATTCAGCTGACTCTTCGTTTTCCAAGCACTGCTTTGTTCAGATGGAGTTAAAACAACAGTGACTTTGCTATCTAATCCAGTGTTGTATCTTCCCCTAGAATTGGTGATGTGGTTGGTTGATCCCTGGTAATCATGGGAAAAGACAAACGCAAGAGGTTCTGCTTTTAGCAGGAATTTGCTATACAACCGCCCAGACTGTTCTCCCCAAAGTGCCAAGCGTCCATCTCCATTAGTATGCATATCCAAAGTGACAGTAAAGGGGACAGCCGCAGACCGTATTTCATTAGAAAAGGTTAAGAATTTGGAATCACAGTTTGTGTTGACAACGATTGTAGAAGAGAGTCCTGCGACGTTCAAGTTAACTTTATGGGTAAGCGCTGCGCCTTGGATGCTTGCAGCTGTGTCCGTCTTCATATGTGCAGTCAGATCTCCATACGTAAAGATATAGGTATGCTTTATCTCATTGCCTCTATAAGCACCTTTAATATTACCATCCAGATTTACCTTGAAGAGCTCAAGCTGCAAGCGGGCTTTGTTGTTTACATTGGCACTGCTGTATTTCAAATCATTGTTCAAGTTGGCTGTGAGGGAAGAGGGCTGTAGCTGCAGGTCCACATGATGTTTGTGGGATATGTCTGGGTTAATAGTGTGGTCCAAATTGGAAACGTACGTCAAGGACAACCCTACGGTGTTCAGCTCATGGGTGTGCTCAAACTTCATTTGTTTGTAGGATCCTGTCAAACTGTTTGAAAATCGGAGTTCTCCATTATTTACTCGGAAGTTCAGAATATTTTTGCTGTCCATATCCAAAATGCTCCCTTGATATGTGCTCAACAGTGCTATTTCTGTGAGGGCTAGTTTCCCATCCAAACTGAATCTTGCATTGTGTATCCCTGATCTTCCATTGGTGTCAATCTTCAGAGAAGCACCAGAAGTGCCAATTCGTGCATTCATTTCATTCTGGAAGACCAGTAAGGAAAGCTGCAATTTTGTTGTTGCACTGCTCACCAATCCATCCTGCTTAATACTTAGAGCAGACTTATGTTCGGCTTTATTCCTTTTGTTTTCCAATGACAAATCACTGATGAGTTCAAGGCCCTGGTTATTAACAGAGCCTGATACCAGGGCATAATATACATTTTCAAAGTAAGTGGTCTTTAATTCGGAATGAAGGATAGCCTGTTGCTTGTCTAAAGTTAATTCAAACTTGTTGTTTGTTTCAAAGTTTGGATAGGCTCCCTTTGCCTGTGATGACAGTTTCAGCTGGTTGTTTTGATACTTTAAGGAAGCCTCATTAGTCAGAATGAAATTCTGTATGTTTGTGGTAGAGGACAGACTCCATGCATCCGCTGTAATTTTTTGGTTCATTTGGTTAGTAGCCACGAACAAGGAAGAATCAAAAGTCAGGGATGAATCCCATACCAAGTCGAGATTGTTCTTATTAGAGATGATAGATTGTGAGTATTTGGTTTTGGCAAAAATTGTAGCAACCTTCCATTGCCCTTCTAGTTTGGTAAAAACAACACGTGACTGGTCATTCTCAGTGGAATCCTGATTGACAGACAAGGCAAACATAACTCCGACGGGGCTGGAAGTCTCCAATGTCATGGTATTTTTGACGGTGGGATTGAGTCCATATTGGTTGACCCTGCTGAATTTAAAATTGGAATTGAGGAGGCTGTGACGGAGTGAGTTTTCATAGTCATAGGTAAGTCCATTTCCGTCATAACTTGCTTCTCCCCCACCTGAAATAAAATGGGGGGAAAACATTAGTAACTTTAAGGTGCCAAGTAGCTTGAACTACTGTGATGTTTAAATGCTTGCTCTCCTCATTCATCGTTCATGAATTCTGTAATTCAGATGTTTAAAATGCTTGTATACTTAAAAGTAAGCCATGCTGTGTTTAATAGGACCTTGCTCTGATTAACTGTGGGCAGAGACCGACTTGAATAGGACTATTTTTTTTTTCCTTCCTAGTGTCAAAGGAGATGCAGTTTATTTGCCAAAATTTTCAGATGTGGTTTCAAATTGTCCTCTTTCTAAAGCTCAGAAGTAATGGCTGACCAAAAATTACCCAGCTGCCTTTTGTCTCTAAGGCAGGATTAGAACTTGGGCTTCCCTGCTCCAAGTCCAGCACCTTAACCATTAGACCAAAACTAGGTTGCTGAGTGGGATTTATAACAGATTATAGTTATAGTAGATTATTTGGGCATTATTCTTTTTTTAAAAAAGGCATGCAAGGATTGCTTAGAAGTTTCACTGAAAACTTAACAATAATGTTAATTTAATTCAATGTATGAGCCCAGTTATAATTTGTTTGACATTTTAGCATGTGGGACTGATATGGGTGTTAGCTGTAGCAAATTACTTTTTTTGTCAATTACAAGGCCTACTTGAGGCTTATATGGTAACATGAACTATATGATTATTCTCAACTTGCTTCCATTTAGATCAGGGGTGCCAAACTCATGGCCCACGGGCAGGCTGCGTCATGCACTGGCTACGCCTACCCTCCTTTTAGCGAAGGGGGAAAAAGCCATGGTATGTCACGTGACACGCCGCGAGTTCGACACCCTGATTTAGATTTATTAGATTACTGCTGCCAAATTCTTCTGAGAATTTTTATATCAGAATAAAATATTTTATTCTTTATACTGTTTTCATTCTTCCCTTAAAACATTAACAAAATCCACCATGGACTGAGAATCAGCATCTCCACTAGATAATTGACAGTCAAGCTAAAGTCAAGCTAAAGATCAAGTCAAAATAGTGAACAGGGGAAAATCTTTTCCTCAAATTTCCTCAAATCCCCAAATAAGTTACCCAGACCTAATGCACACGTGACCCGTCAAAACCGCAGTAGAATAAAGCGCGCCCGACAAAAGCGCGTACGTGACGTCATCAGCAGCGCGATGAAAAAAATTAAAAATAAATTAAAATTAAATTAAAGCAAGCCGATTCACATAAAGGTAAGGGTTAGGTTTAGGGTTAGGTTTAGGTTTAGGTTTAGGGTTAGGGTTAGGGTTAGGGTTAGGGTTAGGGTTAGGTTAAGGGTTAGGGTTAGGGTTAGGTTTAGGGTTAGGTTAAGGGTTAGGGTTAGGTTAAGGGTTAGGGTTAGGTTTAGGGTTAGGTTCAGGGTTAGCGTTAGGTTTAGCATTAGGTTAAGGGTTAGGTTAGGGTTAGGTTAAGGGTTAGGTTTAGGGTTAGGTTTAGGGTTAGGTTTGGGGGGGGTTAGGGTAAGGTTTTCGCTTTAATTTTAAATTTACCGCTCACAGCGCGATGTTTTCGTCGCGCTGTGATGACGTCACGTACGCGCTTTCGTCGAGCGCGCTTTATTCCACCGCGGTTTTGTGGTGGAACCAATGCACATATCAAAGGATAAGGTGTGTAAACACAAATAGTTAATTAAATTACATCTCCCAGCGGAACTGCATGTTCACAAGAATAAACATTATAAATAATGTACCTACACATACGTACACACACTCCTCAAGTATTACACTAGAATCAGTACATAGATACTTCTACACCCAGGAAAGCTCCCCTATAAAACAGTACCCCATTTCTCTGCAGCTGCATCTAAAGGCAAAGTCTTTGCTTTTAGGAATAGTATTTCTTCTTTCCTTAAAGCTGTCTGGATCTCATTTTTATTTATTCTTGCACAAGCCTGGCTCAAGTTGGAACTCAAATCATTCTTCTGCCATTCTCAATCACTGTGCCCTCTGAAACTTAAAATACAACGAGGGTACCAGTATGAGGAAGACTACACAATACTAGGTGATCTTGGGCAGACACAAGATCTCAAAGTCTCCATCTCTCTTGTATGATAGTAATTTCTGATTCAGAACCTTGCTCCAAAATTAGACAGAAGATTGTGCAATACTTTGTAATAAGAGTATTGTACAGCTTTTCTTTAGTGTCACACAATTAATATGCTTTAAAAAAAAGGGCAATCAGTGTTTATGCAAATAAGCCAACCAGGCTGTTAGGAGTTCTCTGCATGAACAGTCAGGACTTAGTATGTTGAGTTCATTTTCAGAATCTACTAATCAAATAGTAAGAATTATTATATTTGGGGAGAAACTCATTAAATTAAACTGTGTAAACATAAAACATTAAAACCATTCATGTTGATGTGGTGTGTTCGGAGCAAAGAGTCGGTGACTTTTGAAAACATAGGAAAACATAACCGGTGCTTAATTAATTGCTTTTATAACACTAATTGATGCTTACCTTGTATATTATACGAAAGTAAGTCCAAAACAGAATCAGCTTTTACAAAATATCTTGTTTTCAGACTGTGGGCCTCTTTTGTGGTGTTAGCTAAAGAATAGGAGCCGGACCAATTGTAGTAATTGTTGTACAAGTTGGAAGTGATCTCAAAAGCGCCCAACAAAGGTACCCGAAGTGTATAATCGTCAGGGATGGTGAATTGCGGAATTTTATACTCCTGCGATGGAATATTTAATCCCAGTGATTCCACCACCAGTGCTGGTGCTCTCAGAGTCTTGGGTACGCTCATGTCCTGTGATGATTGTCCACCGAAGGGCACCGGGATAGTAATGAAAGTACTGTCTTTATTCCAAACGTATGTAATCTTGCCATCACTGAAACACAGAATTACCCATTGTAAGTTTAAAAATGCGCTATTCTTCTTCAAAACATGCCCATTTTAAAACATGCCCATTTTAATAGATAGCAGACAAAAGCAGTAATAACAAGCATTTTAATAATTTTGTTTGGAAAAAGTCCCAATGAAGCTATCTTTTGAAGAGAACACCACTGAAGAAGTGGTTAACTATTGCTTTTACTTACTATCATCCATCCATCTATCCATCTATCCATCTATCCATCTATCCATCTATCCATCTATCCATCTATCCATCTATCCATCTATCCATCTATCCATCTATCCATCTATCCATCTATCCATCTATCCATCTATCCATCCATCCATCCATCCATCCATCCATCCATCCATCCATCCATCCATCCATCCATCCATCCATCCGTTTACATCAATTTCAATGTTTTCTCAATATGTGGACTTCAATCTCCAGCATTCTCATTAATGTCTATATAGGCTGCAGAATTGGAGGTAGTGGTGGTGGAGTTGAAGTCCATAGTTCTGGTTGCCTTCAAGTAGGGCAGGCCTGTCAAACTCGCAGACCGTGGGCTGGATGCATCATGCGCTGGCCATGCCCTCGCCCGGTTTAGCGAAGGGGGAAAAAGTCATGATACATAACGTGAGCTGCCACTACGGTGAGTTTGACACCCCTGAAGTAGGGGAAGGCTAACTTGGAAATTCTCATGGGGTTTGCCAGCATCAGACAAAACAAACAATGATATTTGGCTTTACCTTTTAAAGAAAAGCTCTTCAGGAATGGTGATTACATCTGTGATTTGAAAGTCAAGTTGTTGAAGTTTACTTAATTTGTCCTGCAGGTTCTGGACATATGGTATATCTTTGGATGTCTTTTCCAGCCAGGTATTGGTTGCCTGAAAAATCATAATAAATTATCACAATACAAGAATCTTACATTTATGTTGTGGTCCAGCAGGAGCCGTTGGAGCTGCCACCAGACTCCGACAGCGAGGGGCCCAATAAGTCGGCTCTGGAGGATGTGGAGGACCCTGGACAGGGTTCCGACTCTGAGCAGGGCACAGAGAGGCTGGTTGGCCACCAGGAGGCGCCTAAGTCTTGGACCAGTGGGGAGGAGACAAGGGAGTATGATCCTGACATCAGCAGTAAGTTGTTCCTGGACGCCCGGCACCGAAGAGCTAATAGGCGTCAGGAACAGTTGCGCAAGTACAGGAGGTAATTGCATTCAGCTGGTGATAATTAGGGTCCTCTCCAGACTATAAAAGGACTGCTTGTGCACGTGCCCCTTTTGCAGAAGGAACGAATGTTGGAGAACATTATTGTGAGCTTGGCAGGCTGGATTGCTGCCACGGCTTATCTGTGCTGGATTGCTGCCCAAGCTTGTCTGTGCCGGTTTGCTGCCAAGGACCTGTTAATGTCTGTTAATTAAATGCCGTAACTTATCTTTGGCTCAAAGTGTGTTGGTGTGGGATGAGGGGGGTCAGAACAGATTTAGATGTAACAATTCGAACAGTTCCCACCAGGGATAAAATCCTAAAAACAGTGAGGATATGGTCTCGTGTGACATTCTCCAGTTGTGTGCAAACTGATGCATGCCACCTTTTCTTTCCACACTGCTGAAATATGAGGGAAGAACCTACATGAGATTCTCTTGTCCCAGGTACTGCAACAACTCAAGTTACAATTTGCATGGAGAGGAAGCCCCTACATCATCCCCACACTCTAGGGTCCCCTGGCTTCCTGATCCCTGATATTTCCATTGTCAAAATTGTGCTTGGTTACCATTGAACTTTGGCCTTTTTTTGGAAGATACTGACACCTCCTACAGCTAGAACATTCAAATCAACTGTACCAGAGGTGATATTCAGCAGGTTCTGACCAGTTCTGGAGAACTGGTAGTGGAGAGGTTTGAGTAGATAGGAGAACTAGTAAATACCACTTCTGACTGTCTCTATTCTCTGCCTCCCGAGTCCCAGCTGATTAGGAGGGAATGGGGATTTTGCAGTATCCTTCCCCTGGAGTGGGGAGAGAATGGAGATTTTACAGTATCCTTCCCCTGCCACGCCCACCAAGCCACGCCCATAAAACCGGTAGTAAAATTTTTTGAATCCCACCACTGAACTGTACCAGATACTTTGACAAATGGCAACTACGGCGGGCACATCTACTTACCACAATAAAATGTGAAATGATGTGCCGAAGTGTCATGTCAGTATTAGCTACTTTGTGATCCAGAAGTCCATTTGCCTTTTTCTGCAAAGCCTTTGAATAATCTTTCACATCTACAGGCAGATTGGCAGACATTCTCTTCAAAGAAGCGCTAGTGCCTGAGTTCCACTGAATCTCTACTTTTTCTGTATCTGAAAGACAGAACCAAGGACCCCATATTATTTCCTAGAGAACCTGGATTATGAAATTGAAAGTAAAATCCTACCAGTTTAATAATTACTCTGATGAGGTGAGGTAGAGCTTATACTGTATGTGGAAAAGACAGAGGAACTTAGAGAACCGTGCTAGAGATCACATTTTGTCCATGCAAAGATCTATTTCCAAATAAAGGACATACTCAACCCCATGACACACATATTTGTGAAGTGTTCCATATTTTGGAGGAATGACGTGTAGGCTACCTCCTCAATGGTATACCCCAGGCAATGTTCTGTCTTAACAAAGCAGTTAAAATTTTATACACAAGGCAACCGAACTGGATATTGCATCCCTCATGGTCAAAACTACTCAACCCGTGGGCTAGAGTTGTGTGATATCCATATTCTGATTTAATGACAAATTGTACCCTTCAAGCCCGAATGGTTCTCTCTATAGGGGACTGGAGACTAAAACATATGGTGAACAGTTGCAGGAACTGGGCATAGCTAGTCTAGTGAAGGGAAAGACTAGGGGAGACATGATAGCCGTCTTCCAAAATTTGAGGGGCTGCTCTAGAGAGGTATTTTCCAAGGCACCCAATGGCCAGACAAGGAATAATGGATGGAAGCTGATCAAGGAGAGATTTAACCTAGAAGAAAGTAGCAATTTTCTGACAGTGAGAACAATCAACCAATAGAACAGTTTGCCTTCAGAAGTTGTGGGAACTTCATCACTGGAGGCTTTCACAAAGAGATTGGACTGGCATTTGTCAGAAATGGTATAAGGTCTCCTGCTTGGGTGGGGTTTGGACTAGATGTGCTAGAAGGTCCCTTCCAACTCTGTTAATCTGTTAATGTATGTCACTACAAAGATTTGAGCTCCAGTAGGCAGCTCCCTGAAGGGGCTGGACAAAATTGGGGTGTGATTGGAGAAGTCTTGTCCTACATACACAGAATCAGAAGGCTGAGGTTTTTATTGTTGTTTGTTGATGAAAAGATTTCATTTCACGAAAGGAACCTACCATATCTTAAGACAATCCTCTCTGAAACTGATGAGCCGTATGAGGTAGCCGAGGAGTCAATCTGGAATATCACTCCATTACTTGACCGATGGTAGGATATATCTGTTTTAGCTTGAGTCTGTAGGCGGGGAATAGAGATTGCCGCTTCCATGGATGATTCTCTCCCAGCAGCAGAGCTGGTAGAAGCAAATCATAAAAAAGAAATACAGACATTATATATAACTATACATTATGTATGTATGTATGTATGTATGTATGTATGTATGTATGTACACATACATATCTATATCTATATCTATATCTATATCTATATCATCTATATCTATATCTATATCTATATCTATATCTATATCTATATCTATATCTATATCTATATCTATATCTATATCTATATCTATATCTATATCTATATCTATATCTATATCTATATCTATATCTATATCTATATCTATCTATCTATCTATCTATCTATCTATATATCTGTGTGTATGTGTGTATGTGTGTGTGTTGTATTTGTGCTGATAAATAAATAAATTTATCAGCACAAATACAACACAAATGTAACAAAGGCAACAGTAAAAAATATTGGGTTTCTGTCTGGATGGTCTCTTGTGACGAGCCGATGGACAGAGAAAGGAAGCAGTGGACTTCCTCCCATATTTGGGCATACCAGGGGTTGTAACTCTAATTACATATATCTATATCTATATCTATATCTATATCTATATCTATATCTATAGGATTTTTTTAGGATTTTATTGGGGATTTATATGCCGCCCTTTTCCCTGAGGGGACTCAGGGCGGCTTACAACAATGAAGGGAAGGGAGTGCAAGACAAGACTTAAAAAAAAGAATCGTGATTAAAAGAAAATTAACCATAAAAACACAACATTCACTCAACATTCGGGCGGGGTGAGAGTAATCCTATCCCCAGGCCTGACGGGATAGCCAGATCTTGAGGGCTGTGCGGAAGGCCTGGACTGTGGTGAGGGTACGGATCTCCACGGGGAGGTTGTTCCATAATGTCGGAGCTGCAACTGATAAGGCTCTCCTCCGCGTAGTCGCCAGTCGGCACTGACTGGCGGATGGAATTCGGAGGAGGCCTACTCTGTGCGATCTGATGGGACGCAGGGAGGTAATTGGCAGGAGGCGGTCTCTCAAATAGTCAGATCCACTACCATGGAGCGCTTTATAGGTAGTAAGTAAGACCTTGAAGTGCACCCGACGATCAACAGGTAGCCAGCGCAGCTCACGGAGGATTGGTGTTATATGGGCGAACCGTGGTGCGCCCATGATCACTCGCGCGGCCGCGTTCTGGACTAGCTGAAGTCGCCGGATGCTCTTCAAGGGCAGCCCCATGTAGAGCACATTGCAGTATTCCAGCCTAGAGATCACAAGGGCTCGAGTGACTGTTGTGAGAGCCTCCCGGTTCAGGTAGGGCCGCAACTGGCGCACCAGGCGAACCTGGGCAAATGCCCCCCTGGTCACAGCCGACAAATGATGGTCAAAACTCAGCTGTGGGTCCAGGAGGACTCCCAAGTTGCGGACCCTGTCTGAGGGGAATAAATTTTGCCCCCCCAGCCTGATTGATGGAACGTTAGCCAAATTTTTGGGAGGAAAACACAACAGCCACTCGGTCTTTTCCGGGTTGAGTACCAGTTTGTTAGCTCTCATCCAGTCTTTAACAGCCTCAAGGCCCCGGTTCAAGGCCCCGGCCTATATCTATATCTATATCTATATCTATATCTATATCTATATCTATATCTATATCTATATCTATA
Source organism: Thamnophis sirtalis (assembly GCF_051295495.1). NCBI lineage: Eukaryota > Metazoa > Chordata > Lepidosauria > Squamata > Natricidae > Thamnophis > Thamnophis sirtalis. The sequence goes on along the minus strand of NW_028261385.1, from coordinate 135,796,989 downwards.
TCTATATCTATATCTATATCTATATCTATATCATCTATATCTATATCTATATCTATATCTATATCTATATCTATATCTATATCTATATCTATATCTATATCTATATCTATATCTATATCTATCTACATCTACATCTACATCTACATCTACATCTACATCTACATCTACATCTACATCTACATCTACATCTACATCTACATCTATCTATCTATCTATCTATCTATCTATCTATCTATCTATCTATCTATCTATCTATCTATCTCTCTTTCTCTCTTTCTCTCTTTCTCTCTTTCTCTCTTTCTCTCTTTCTCTCTTTCTCTTTCTCTCTCTCTGTTAGAAAAAGTATTCAGACAACACTGCAAATTATCTTCACAAAAGCAAAATTTATAACACCACCATCATACATTTTGTAACTCTTTCAAAATGATCAGAAAAAAATGAAGAAGAAAAGTATTGGAAATAAGGATTGGCACTGAGAGCAAAGTTATTTTTTCCCTTTTCTATGTGGAATGTAGGTGATAGAATTTTTGCTGCCATAGTTTGGGGCGATAGCACCCTTATCCATGATGCTGGCATTCTCTTATGAGTTCAATTGGAGGAAGCACTGCCTAATCACACAAAGTTAAGGCAACTGTAAACTGACTCCAAATCACTTGAAATTCATTGGAGATTATGCCAAGTGGAATTGACCCTAGATATTCTTCTCCCACCATTGTAAGCAGTCAACAGGATCTTTACAGCATGAGTTAAGAAATCCAGGCCTATTTCAATACTATCAGCCTTGGGATGTCTATAAGAATTAGGGAGGGGGAAGGCATCATTACCTTAGGCTTCCTGTGATGGTAATTTCAGGACTTTTCTTGTTGATTATGTCTAAGATAAAGGCAACTACTTTCTTTCCTTGATTGGAGGAATCGGTAATCTTAAGGTTGGTGCCAAAATCGATGTTGAAACCGGGGGCCTGGAAGTCACTGGTAAAGATTTTTCTCCCTCGATTGAATGTAAAGATGATTTTGGCTTCACTTTCTTTTACACCTGAAACATATAATTATAATTGGTTATTACAAATGTGGGTGGTCCATTAAAATAAATGGTCAACATCAATGCAGTTCAAAATGTTGTTCAGTTCAAATATTAAATACTTCAAATCTTTGTTTGGAAAGCTTTCCCTCAGTATGTCATTGTTGATAGATGTTGGATTTGTGTTGATTTCATTAAAATTGCTAAAAATTTCCTGCATCCTGACCTTCCAAGACCTGTTGGCAGGAACCTGGTGATTTTGTACTAGTTTTAGTCAGAGAAGAGATTTACTATTAAGCAAATTACGGAAAGATTTCCCATTACTGCACAACAAATTGCACAGTTTCTTACCTTTGGCTTGAGCAATGAATTTTAAAGTGTCCACCAAGTCTTTGCCCTCTTTGTTTAGTTCATAGTTAGCACTTGCAATGTACTCCTTTACTTTTCCTGTCGGTTGCAGTTCAATTTCAAACCTAAATAAGGTGAGAAGACAATATCTCATTGTGAATTGTGAATAATTAAATGGAATAACAGCCAAGATAGAAAAGAATTACCACTGCAAATCCCTCGTGGCCCATGGGTTGGGAACTTCTGATCTAATAGACATCATGTGAAAGCTATGATGACTTTAACAATTTAACAATATTAGGTTCACTTTGGTCTATCAATAATTAGGGTATGTGGTATATTCCCATTTCCCTCCTCACCTACTCCTTTTCTGCATTGCATTTTAGTTGCCATCCTAATGATATACTCTCCACTTCACCTGCATATGGTTTTGCATGTGGAACTTATATACAGAATAATTAAAGGCGAAGTTCTACAGCGCTGACACTTTTGGAATAAGGAAATACACCTTCAATTGCTATTAGTTATCTGTTGTGGCCCAGCAGGTGCCGTTGGAGCTGCCACCAGACTCCGACAGCGAGGGGCCCTCTGAGTCGGCTCTGGAGGATGTGGAGGACTCTGGACAGGGTTCCAACTCCGAGCAGGGTGCAGAGAGGCTGGTTGGCCACCAGGAGGCACCTGAGCCTTGGACCAGTGGGGAGGAGACAAGGGAGAGTGAGCCGGAGGCCAGTAGTGAGTTGTTCCTGGATGCACGCCATCAAAGAGCTACTAGGCGTCAGGAACAATTACGCAATTACAGGAGGTGATTGCACTCAGCTGGTGGTCATTAGGCTCCTCTCCAGACTATAAAAAGCTACTTGTGCACACGGCCCTCTTTGCAGAAGTCAACGCAGGATTGAATGTCGGAGGACATTACTGTGATCTTGGCAGGCTGGATTGCTGCCAAGCCTTATCTGTGTTTATTGCTGCCTGACTTTGTCTGAGTTGCTGCCAAAGTCCTTATCTGTTTGTTCTGCTTGGCTTTCAGCCACCAAGGTTTTGGTGTGTTGCTATTAAAGTACATTCCAGTTAAGCTTGTCTCGGCATTCGTTACTGGACGGAGGAGGGGGTCAGAACAGTTATCCATAAAAGTTATAACATTAAAACTACTCTAAAGATGTTTGCAGTAAAGGGTGGCACAATAAAATATAAAGATACCGAATACAATATAAAATATTTGGTATCAGGATAGTCTGTCCTGAGGTTATACCACGGAAATGTAAAAAAATTATGATGGACAAATAATTCAACATCTCAAAGAATTCATTACAAATAGATTCCTGGCTTTCAGGATGGTGAAGAGGGGCTTAATTTTTGGAGCCAATAAAGCAAGTGCAACAAAGGTACAACACCTCACAAAGAACCATTTCCCTTTAACACCAGGAGGAAAACAAAGTAAGCAAAACAGATCTTTATCTGAATGTATGCAGGAGTGGAATTCAGCTGGTTCTCACCGGTTTGAGCGAACGGGATGTTAATTTTACATCCAGTTCACTAAAGCCATAGTTGGAAGGACCTGCTGGCCCCGCCCACCCCTCCCAGGAGTCTCCACACGGCCCGTTCATCATGCCAGGTAAGTGCAGGGTCTGCGCGGAGGTTCTGGGACGTTGAAAAACGGGCCTACTGGAAGTCCAGAAACAAGCCCATTTCCGGCCTCCGGAGGGCCTCTGGAGCCCAGGGGAGGCTGTTTTCACCCTCCTGGAGACTTGAGGAAAATCTCCGGAGCTTGGGGAGGGCGAAAAGTCCCCCCCGCGCCATGGTGCAGGAGGCTGAGTAGGCCACACCCACCATGGCCACACCCACCCAGCAACCGGGCAGAGAACCAGTTGCTAACATTTTTCAATCCCACCCCTGAATGTATTCATGTTTTATACAGTCCCACGAGCTTTCTATCTTTGGTGAAGGGTTGGCCTGAAAATATCAAAGAATCAAAGAGGAGTTGATGATTCATTCAGAGAAAGACCAATGGGCTATCTTACCGAGTTTCTCCTGTCAGTGGATAATAAGGTGCTGCATTTGTAGAGCTAGCATTGGAATATTCTATTCTGGTACAGAATTTAAGGCCAGTGAAGAAAGGAGAGCAAGAATGTCGTGACACTCTATTCTCAATCAGTGGAGGGATCACTTCTGTTCGGGTTGGGGTGACCAAATGCAAGACATTGCTGTAAAAGGAAAAGGAAATCAATGGTCTTTTTCTCTTTCTACTGATTCAATCAATTAGCAATTAAAATGAAGAATAGATGGTCATCAATTAAAATATTTTGTGCAAATCTTTAATCTTGTTCTTGGAAGGTTAATTCACATTCTGATATTGTCTTTGAGTCTGGTCTTTCTAGGGAAGACTGAAAACAAAAACTCTAAACTGACATGCCCAGCCCAAGGTATTCAGGCTGCTTAAAAATATTATTTGCAAGATGGAAATGGCACCTTTATAGCAATTTGCAGATTAAGTTCATTTCTGAATGTAGAGAAAGACAATGACTAGATTGGCATATCATAATTGCACCCAGGAACTACATTTTGTAACAGAAGAGTAAAAAACAATATTGGACAACATCTCTGTACAAAACCTGTACTGCACATCAATGTTTTATGCAGGAACAAAAATCAGCAACCAAAAAGGAAAAGTTGTTTACCAGACTTGAAATTTTGGGCTTAGACAATTTAGAACTATGCCGCTTTCGGTGTGACCTAAGCGTAGTACATAAAATTATTTGCTACAACATCCTACCTGTCAATGACTACTTCAGGTTCAACCACAACAATACACGAGCTCACAATAGATACAGACTTAAGGTAAACCACTCCCAAACTCGATTGCAGAAAGTATGACTTCAGCAGCAGAGTGGTCAATGCCTGGAATGCACTACCTGACTCTATGGTTTCTTCCCCAAACCCCAAAAACTTTAACCTTAGACTGTCCACTGTTGACCTCAGCCCATTCCTAAGAGGTTTGTAAGTGGCATGCATAAGCGCACCAGCATGACTACAGTCCCTGTCCTAATATTCCTTTTCATTCGTATCCATTTCATGTATCCAAAATCATGTTTATACTTATATATGTTATCTAACACATGCTTGATGTAATAAATAAATAAAACAAAACTGTTAACGATACCTCATGCTGAAAAGCTTGATTGGGCCCTTTGGTGCAGGAAAGGTGAATTTAAGGTGTCCAGCTTTCAATGCAACGTTAGTTTCGATTCCAGATTCATGGTATATATTGGTGTTCATCTGTATACCGTTTCTAGCAAACTCGGGGATATTCACTCCTAAATGAGTTATGAACTCAACTGCCATTGATGGTTTAAAAACCAAATCTGCGTGGATCTAGAAGATGCATATAAGATACAAATATTTCTTTAATCTTTCCCAAATATTTGTCATGATGTTGCAAACCAGAATTAGTTTCTGATAGTTTACTTACTGATAGTAATCCTCCCCAGGATGACAGACAATATATTTCAGATCTTGAAGCGGATTTACTAAATATTGGTATCTACATTTCTCCAAAAGTCTGATTCACATACATGAAAACCATCTAAACTTGGAATAAGCACATTTCAAAATCAGTGCTGTTTTCAGCACTTTATTTATCATACAATGAAGTATTTATTTACTTCATTTCTATAAACCGAGGTGGCGCAGTGGTTAGGGTGCAGTACTGCAGGCCACTTCAGCTGACTGTTATCTGCAGTTCAGCGGTTCTAATCTCACCGGCTCAAGGTTGACTCAGCCTTCCATCCTTCCGAGGTGGGTGAAATGAGGACCCGGACTGTGGGGGTGATATGCTGACTCTGTAAACCGCTTAGAGAGGGCTGAAAGCCCTATGAAGCGGTATATAAGTGTAACTGCTATAACTGCTATAAACGCCTTTTCTAAAAAAAAATCAAACCAGATCAGCTATGATTAAAATCCAAGCATAAAGATGGGCCTTTAAGATTCTCTCGTAGGCTTCTATAGAAAATAGATCACCAATAAAGTGTGTTTTCTGCAATCTAGGAATAACTGAGAAGACCCATATCACCACCAGATGAAGTGATGATATCCAAAGATGAAACTTACCTGACAATTTTGGTAAGTTATGAGGCTCATACAAGAAAAATATTTTCTGAAATAACCTGGGCCTAAGCTATATATTTATGAATTTGAATAGGGGTTCCCCCCCCACTAGAAGTGCTTTTCTGAATATGGAATTCCTAGATGGACTCCACAGAAAAATAGTTTTTAATGTACTTAAACTCACCTAAAGAACAAGAACTATGTACCTTCCTACATGACCATCATAATTCTGCTTGCCATGATGTAACATTACTTCCAGTATAGGGGAAATATAGAGTGGGATTCTACCGGTTCGGTTCGTAGCTCTGACGATCAGCTGGGAATGAACTGGTTCGCTCCAACGATCAACTGGGCCCGCCCACCCTCCCTTGCATTTTACTGACCAATATCCTCTCAGTTGGGTTCGCCTGGCAGTGCGGATTGTCTCACCTCAGCTGTTTTCCTCCCCAGTAGTAATGCGGATGGTAAGTTTTCTCTAAACTGTGCATGTGAATGCAGTGCACTATCATCAAACCAGTTGTTAAACCGGTAGGATCCCACCACTGAGTAGGTCATTGATGAAATCCTACACCAAGAGCTCCTGTTGATTTTAGGTAGCTCGTATACCCCTATAACCCTAAGTGGACCATTGAAAATGAAATGAGAGCCCACTCCCTCCTGAAATTGTGGCTCTTGTTTGCACTACTGTAGTTCACCATTTCATCTGTTGAATTGTAGGTTATTGAAGAAACTTCCAAGTTAGCGTGAAAATAAAACTCACATTCCTCTGTGAAATTTTCATTCCAACTTTTGCTCCAGGGGTGGCTATTCCAGAGAAAGCTACTTGTAGCTGCAGTCCTGCACTTGTGGGAAGCTCAAACTCATTGTCCATGAAGATGTAGTGAGCCATGAGATCATTCTCAGCCCCCTGGGAAATGGCCTGGACAATCTGCAGGGAAAAACACACAGAAAAACAAATGAGCTAACCTTTGCATCCTTCTTAGGGAGTTTTTCTAGCTTCCCCTTTTGAAAACTGATTAAAGATTCAAAGAAAATTCCGTTAGTTAGTTATATTAAGCCTTGTTCAAACATATCTCAGGGGTGTAACACGTGTCCAAATAAAAGCAAATAGGTATTATTAGAGGAAGTTTGCTTCCCTCTGCTGGTTTTCCTTTAAAAAATGTTGTAGCTTAATATTGGGTGGGATTTGTTGACTGGGGGCAGGGAGAACATGCATCGGTTTCTGTATTGAACAAGAAGTGTAACACAGAAGTAGGGAGCCTGAGTATTTCCAGATATTGTCCATTAAACACGGCTCTGAGTTTGGAAGGCTGGAAGTGAAGGTCCTTATGACCTTGCGACTGCTAAAGACTTTACGGACACGATCCCTTGCAGAATAACTACCTTCTGATATGAATGCTTTGTGTAACTGTGTCCCACAACAACAAAAATTACCTCAGTGATGATAGTGGTTTCACCTCAGTTGGGATAGATATATTACACCAATGAAAACCATACAGAAGAAATGTACGGAGTATGTTTAAAAAAATCCCACCCTTTTTGCTGGACTTTTACAATCTGGATTGTATGATGAAAGCCAGGAAGAATATGAAATTGGTCAAAATGAATGTATGTATTGTGTGTGTGTGTGTGTGCGCGTGCGCGTGTGTGCGCTAATCTGTATTAGGGCTCCAATGGGAGGATCAAGGAACATTAATCGTTTGTTCCTATTATGATTCCAATCCAGATCGCTTTCCATCTGCCTTCAATTTGCACTGGAATTAAAATTATCATTTGGGTTCCATTAAAAACCCTGTTCAGTTCACATAGTCCTCAAGAGAAAGCAAAAAGAATAAAATCCCTTCTCATGTCAGAGTTCGATATACAAATCAGATTCCCAGATCTGTTTTTCACTTTAAAAAAAAATTACATCCCACAAATTGGAACAATATAACTGGCATCTCATCTAGTCATCAAGGTTGACTCAGCCTTCCATCCTTCCGAGGTGGGTAAAATGAGGACCCAAATTGTAGGGGGCAATATGCTTAGAGAGGGCTGGAAAGCACTCTGAAGTGGTATATAAGTCTAAGTGCTATTGCTAATGCTAATCTGTTTGTCCAGTTTCAATACAGTGAAAGACTACTATTTAAAAACAAAAACCAAAAGCTACATTGCTTGCTCATCTTGAGCAAGCAACTTTCCACGAAGGAAATATTTTATTTTTAATAGGCTTGCATACTTCCTCCTCTTATCCAGCTTCCATTGGATTATAAGAGGTATCATAAAATTAAAATAAAGAAATAATTCCAGAATAAAAGCTGCTTTTATTTTTGGGGGCCTCTTAGTAATTTTGTACGCAACTCTGAAGGACTTCACATTGAATTCTGTGTGTCTTTTTTCATGGTTAAGTGGACATAGAGGATGCAAACTTAACTGGTTAGTGGTTAATTAGACTGATTAATGAATAGGAAATAAAAAAGGAACATTGAATATACTGTTTAGTATTTGAAGACTTACTTTCTGAGGTATACTCTGCAAGGTTTTAAAGCTTTTCAGAATCACATTTCCCAACAAGTTAATATCGCTAAGTTTCAAGTAGCCCAATTCTTCTTGGAAGATTCTGAAGTAGGCTTTGACATCTGGTGTTTGCTGCTTGCTGGAGATTTCTTTAAGCATTTTCTCAAAATTAAGCATGATTCCTTTCATAATATCCTAAGAAAAACAAGAAGAAGGGGAAATCTCACTATGAAATTTCTGATCTCATTTGAAGAAAGAATTTAAACCAGCTTTGATGACATACCACATTTTCAATAAATTTTACTTAATCTACATGTAGAAAAAACTTCGGGCTTCAACTATTAATCTGCAGGATTTCTCAAAGTTTTATTTTAAAAATACTTTGAAATAAATACAGCTTGTAAAATTTGCTGGTAAATCTCTGGTGTAAAAGGGCAAAAGAATATGGGGACAGATCAAAAACTGAACACTGGTTTTTTTTTAAGGAACCTCAGCTGCTAAGATAAATTTTATCAACTCAAATTCTGCTTTATGCTTGACCTTTTGATTTGACAACACATAGGGAAAGGAACGTTAGACTAAGAAAATTGTCCATATTATTAAAATACTCATTTGGTTAGACATTCAATAAATCACCTTACAGCAGGACAATTCCAAATGATGGCCAGTGGCTTTTAGTGCTATTTCAGTGTTGCAGAAAAACTGCAAACTCTTTTGGAAATACAGACTCAGCATTAAATAAACCGAATTACTGTATATATAAAGCCATACCTAATCCATTTTTTTTAAAAAATAGTTTTTATTAAACATTTTTACCTTTAAAAACAAACAAAACAATATAAAAAAATTTATACAGCCTTCTGTATTGGCATCAATGGTGGGTTGTAGTTGGTACTGGTGTAACAGTGCCTGCCGAGAGCACCAAATACTGTTCTGGTACGGTGCTCCGGAGGGTCTACCAGCCCTCCTTAACTGTATTTGAGCTCTTTGGCACTTCTGTGCAAGCACATGGAGCGTACGGCCCCTGTGCAACACTATGCCAAGCAGCTGGAGCGTTGCAGAGGCGCTGCTGCACGCATTCATGTGGTGAGTGCCGGGTCCCATTGCACTGTACCAGTTGCAACGGGATGCGGAACCCACCACTGATTGGCATACATGTTTAGCCTTTGTAGTTCTCAATTCTACATTGCCTTCCTATCGGTTTTAACCTCTGTAATAGTGTAATAACAGTTGTACTAACAATTGTAATAATATTAATTGTTCATATCACCATTGTATTTACATTGTGGTCACTACTTTAAGTTTGATAGTAATTAGTAACTTTGGTACATTTTTATTCAGTACTAGTTTAGAAAAAAAAAAGCCATACCTAATCCCAAATTTAACTACTTAAAGATAATAGTGAGAAACCTGCATTGAGTACGATAGCATTTGAACCTAATAGTAGTTCAGTTATTTCAGCATTTTACTAAACTTGACCAAATACTCTACAGAGGTTCTAATTTATTTGTAAAACTTAACAGTACAAAAACACCAAGAAAACACATACCTGATTCTGTGTTGGACCCTTGGAATATCCAAAATAATCAAAAAGGGCTTGAGAAACCTGTTCTGGTACTTTTCCATCAATCCAGTACAAAGCTTTGGTAGCAGCATCAGGGAAAAATCCTCCTGGCCCAAACATTGCTTCAACAGTAGGCTCTAGGTTTTTCCCATCCAGACCAATCTGGTTAAATGAAAATGGAAGTCATTTCACTCGGAAAGCCTGGGTTAACTTGTCTAAACATTCAGTAGCAGTTCTGTAGGTGTTTCTTGGCCAAAATACCAGTTTAGAAAATCTTGTGGAAGATAGGTTGTTCTTTCCATAGGGAAATACAAATTTTAGAGCTTTAATAGTCCCAAATTAAATGCAGTCCAGGAAAGGATTTTCTTTTATTTCTTGTTCAGGAAAGACATGTCGTCAAGTTGCTACAACACCACAAATCTATTGGCTCGCTTGGAATACTTTATTTGTTAGATTTTTTTAAATTGTTACTTTCTTTTGGTTTGTTTTATTTACCTTATTTATAAATCTTCATTGACTTCCTGTGTTTAAGATTAAGTTGTTTCAAACAAATGAATTATGCATTTGGGGAAGAGGAGATTAACTGTATTACTGTAGATTTGTGAGTGACGTTAACTAAAATTTTAAGTCACTTTGATTTCAAAGTGATTTGATTCCAAATGTTTAATTATTGGGTTGCAATGTAAATAAAGAGAACGACTTCAACTTTTTTGGAATTTCAAATATAAAATTAATGGCTCCTTGGTGTTGTGTTTGGTCATCACTGCATACAGACTTTGTCCTTTGATATCAAGATATTAGCATGATCATAATAGCTGCAGATTTAGCAATTTTATTCTTAAGAGCCGAGGTGGCGCAGTGGTTAGAGTGCAGTACTGCAGGCTACTCCGGCTGACTGCTAGCTGCAGTTTGGCAATTCAAATTGCACGTGACCCGTCAAAACCGTGCTCGACTAAGCCGCGCCCGATTAAACCGCGTCGCTGACGTCATCAACAGGGCGACAACAGCCAGGGCGGAGAAAGAAGGGGGCTTTAAATAGTGCTTTGAAAGCAAGCCGATTCAACTTAAGGTAAGGGTTAGGTTAAGGGTTAGCTTTAGGATTAGGTTTAGGGTTAGGTTAAGGGTTAGGGTTAGGTTTAGGGTTAGGTTAAGGGTTAGGATTAGGTTTAGGGTTAGGTTAAGGGTTAGGTTTAGGGTTAGGTTTAGGGTTAGGTTTAGGGTTAGGTTTAGGGTTAGGTTTAGGGTTAGGTTTAGGTTTAGGGTTAGGTTTAGGGTTAGGTTTAGGGTTAGGTTTAGGGTTAGGTTTAGGGTTAGGTTTAGGGGGGTTAGGTTTAGGTTTAGGGGTTAATTTTAGGTTTAGCGTTTACAGCGTGCTTCTGTCTCCGCGCTGTTGTCGCCCTGTTGATGATGTCAGCTACGCGGTTTAGTCGGGCACGGTTTTGTGGTGGAACCCAAATTGCATGTCTGTTGGATGCAATTTTATATAGGATTGACTTTTAAAACTATATTCTGTTTTGAGTTCCAGCACAGTATTTGAATAAAATGGTAAATAACGCAATACTTTGATAACAATATTAGTAAAGGGTAGAAAAAAAAATAAACAGGGAGAAAGAAGAAGAAAGCATTTAAAAGCTGTTGTACCTCAAATATATCCAGAGGTTTCAGTCCAAATATTTCTAATGTTGTTTTCAGCATGGTTTCCTTAGCTATATAGTTGCTTGAGTCAAATATCAGATTTCCTTCCAATTTTGCTCTGAAAGGATCCGCAGACCATGGGACAGTCACCATCTTGGAAACTTGATAATTCCGTGAAAATCTTCGGAAGTCTTTAACTGTTGGCATCTGGCTTCCTTTAAGTGCCTCCTGAATCTTGATTCTGAGCCTGATTACAGAATGTCCAAATAAGCAAAAGAAAGTTAAAAAAATATCCTAATAATGCTGAGGTAGTTTTCAGTAATGTAAATTTACTGTATCATTTTAGGGATCTCTTTAGCAACTGGACTGCTGGTGATGGGAGGAGAGAAAAAGGGGATCTGAAGGGGAAACCCTATAATTAAATTCTGAATTACTACTTAATTGCAGCCCTATCAATGAAACAGGGGTCAAAAGTTCTAAAATAACTTTCTAAATAAAATCATGAGCTTTAAGAGTTCCCAGAGAACAAAATATTTCATTTGACATTAAAACACATTTTTCCCCCTAAAAGTCCTTGTTACTTTTAACTAGGACAGGTTTTTGTTTAAGAAAGACCTTAGATAAGTGAATATAGGAGAAGGCAATTTTGCCTCACAGTTCAGATTAATAGCCTACTTCCAAAGGGGAGCAATTTTGCTTCAGCTTTTCCTTCTGCCTTCATCATCTTTCAAGAAAAAGTTCCAAGAGTATCAAGATTGCACAGAGAATTTTGGAAAATCTTTTCATTTAGAGGCAGGTCCATTTTTGATTTGTTCAGCTCTCTTTGATACATGCCTCAATATCTCAAAAACACCTCAAAGAGGTGTTCTTTAGCCCCCACACAAAGGCACTGAGGTTAATCCATTTAATTTTGGCCTCACAGGACATCCACTTATGGAATCAGGCTTTGAGTTACAGAATAGAACAACACAGAACAGAACAGAAAACGACAGAACAGAATAGAATAGAATAGAATTCTTCATTGGCCAAGTTTGATTGGACACACAAGGAATTGTGTCCAGTACATAAACTCTCAGCGTATATACAAACAACATAAATCATAAGATACAAACAACAATTGATAAATCATAATATACCGTTAGGGGAAGGTAATAGGAAATATGAGAGGTGAGAAATATGAGAAGATGAAAAGATGACAAGGATAATAGCAATACAGCCTACTATCTAAACAACTAGACCCAAAGAAACTATCTTTGGGTCTAGTTGTTTTGGAATACAATGAGTGGAGAAGTTGAAACAGTTTATGAAGTTCACGAAGTTATTCATTAAGGTTAAAGCATAACCTCAACTAAAACATAAAGTATGAAACAATTTCAGCAGATTTGAAAATGACTTACGGTTCATTGTAAAAATCAGTAGTATCTAAGACATTGGCAATGTGGGAAGCTACGAAATTTTTCACTTGTTCATTCTTGTCCCTCAAAGCAATTTTAATGATTCTGGAAAAATCATTGGAAGGGTATTTCATCAGTAGGAGATATGCCGCTAAACGTTTATCAGCTGGGGAAGAGGCCTCCTGGAAGACTCTAATTAGCATTCCACGATCCTGAAATAAAAGGAAAAAATGTAGCATTTTCCTAAGCAGTTGTGATTAGTTTAATTGTTATGCTAGATTTGCTATGCTATGCTGGTTTAATTGCTAATTTAGGATTTGGTGCATTTAAAACTCACCAGAGCTGTGGTGGTGTAATGGGTTGGAATGTGGTATTGCAGGCTAACTCTGCCCACAGCCAGGAGTTCGATCCTGACCAACTCATGGTTGACTCACCCTTCTATCCTTCCTAGGTCAGTAACATGAGAACCCAGATTGTTGGGGCCAATATGTTGATTCCGTAAACCACAGAGTGCTATGCAGCACTATGGAGTGGAACATAAGTCTAGGTGCTATTGCTATTGATTATCTAATTCTCCAAATGTCTATTACACAAACAAAGGAATCATAAGCTACATTCTTATGGAAAATCAAAATGTTTGAAGTCCATTTTTGATATTAATATGATTAATAGAATCATATGACTTCACTTTTATTCAAAACAATACCTTGAAACTAGTTTAGCCAATGTATGTGAAATTTGTTGTATCTTTAGAGATGAGATTTGTTCGATACCCATAAAAAAAAACCAGAATATTTGAAAAAGCATATTAAGTTACAGAATAGTCTGCTTTACCTCATCATTTAGATCCATTTTCCTCAGTGCCTGAATAGCTGCTTTCTGGACGTCAAGGGATGCAACATTACTTCGAATGCATAGTTTTAGGGACTGTTTCACATTGGGATTGACAATTTCCAAAACATTTCCCATATTGCCAATGGCCTGTGTAGCACAACAGAAAATACAAGTTTAGTTTTTTTTTCCCTCCCCACCAAGTAATATTAATCTGCAATGTTAAAAGTTGGTATTTTTTTTTTACAAACAATTACCCTCAAGGTCAGGAAGGTGAGGTCTTCATTTCCTGAACATTCGTTGCCAAGCAAAGACGTTACGAAGTTTGCAACATCTGTTAACTCTGGTGTAATTATTTTTTTCTGAGAGTAGAATCTGGAAGATAAGATTGGAAACTTGGAAAGATCTTTCAAAATTTGCAAGATAATTTAATATGTGAAATTCGTAAACCTGCAAGTTCCGCTCCTGGCTGGCTCCTCCTTGCCCACCTGCCCCCCCACCCATCCTGCCCCCCTCCCAGAAGTCTCCACGAGGCCCATTTTGTACAGTGGACAGGTAAGAACAGGGGCTGCGCGGAGACTTGGGGAGGGTGAAAAACGGGACACCTAGAAGTTTTGGAAGTCCAAAAACGGGCTCATTTCCGGCCTTTGGAGGCCTCTGGAGCCTGAGGAAGGCCGTTTTCTCCCTCCTGGAGACTCGAGGAAAGCCTCTGGAGCCAAGGGAGGGTGAAAATGTCCCTGCCATAGTGCAGGAGGCCGACTTGGCCATGCCCACCCAGCAACCAGGCAGAGAACCTGTTGCTAAAATTGGGGAAGCCCACACCCTGGTTAGCATCTTTTAAAGGATGTGCGTTAGGAGGGGGAGAGAATGTATATGTTTCCATCACTGTGTCAAATTAGGCATTTTATAGAATGGGTAGGAAATCTAAAGAATGCCAAAAATGTTATGTCAAAGTATTAAAAAAAAAACACTTAATGGTTCGCACATCACATTTTATGCAATGTGAAAAGGCAAACTGTCAAAAGTATAAAATACTCCAGGTAAAATGCAATTCTAGCCTTCCTTGTTGGTCAATATTGGTCTTTTTTCTCCTGTTTTTTTTCTCTCAGTAAGAACGACCTGTATTTTGCATTTTTTTCTTTCTCTTTCATACACAACTTTTCAATAAAGAGTTAGGGTTATAATTGCATATTAAGAGATTTCTTGCGCCCTACATGGGGCTGCCTTGAAAAGTGTTCGGAGACTACAATTGGTCCAGAATGCAGCCGCGCGAGCGATACTGGGTGTACCTAGGTGCACCCATATTACACCTATCCTCCATGAGCTGCACTGGCTTCCTATCGGTCTCCGAACACGCTTCAAGGTGCTGGTTATCACCTTTAAAGCCCTACATGGCCTAGGACCTGGATATCTCCATGACCGCCTCCTGCAACATACCTCCCAGCGCCCAATAAGATCCCACAGGGCGGGCCTTCTCCGGGTACCGTCGACCACACAATGTCATCTGGCAGCGGCTCCTCGGGGAAGAGCCTTCTCTGTAGCTGCCCCGGCCCTCTGGAACGATCTACCCCCTGAGATCCGGACCCTCCCTACTCTCTCGGCCTTCCAAAAGTCTGTTAAGACCTGGCTGTTCTGGCAGGCCTGGGGCTGCGGATATTTGATTGGACTTTAACCCCACTATTATTGAGTGTATGTTGTGTCTTTTTTAATCTGTTCTAAGAGCCGAGGTGGCGCAGTGGTTAGAGTGCTGCACTGCAGCCACTTCAGCTGACTGTTATCTGCAGTTCGGCGGTTCAAATCTCACCGGCTCAGGGTTGACTCAGCCTTCCATCCTTCCGAGGTGGGTAAAATGAGGACCTGGATTGTTGTTGGGGGCGATATGCTGACTCTGTAAACCGCTTAGAGAGGGCTGAAAGCCCTATGAAGCGGTATATAAGTCTAACTGCTATTGCTATTGCTATTGTTCTGTTTTGTATTTTAAACTTTTAAAAATATTTTTAAACAGTTTTATGTAAGCCACCCAGAGTCCTCCGGAATTGGGCGGCATACAAATCTATTAAAATTACAATTAAAAACCTCACACGTTCTATAGATAGCCTAGGCAATCTATACAAGGCCAGTTTTACACACATTGCTGGTAACATATATAATGCAAAAGTCATAACAATGAAGGCTCACGTGGCAGTTCTCATGTTCTCAAAGGCAGGGGTGGGTTGTTGCCAGCATTACTGCTGGTTTCGTGCCCAAAAGATGCTCATTTTCAGTCAATTAAAATGTTAATAGCGGCTTAATTTAAGCAATTCATTATGTTAACAGTTGCACTCCTAATGACAACTTTAGTGAATGCTGCATTAGCTAAATTATATTCCTAAGCAACAACTCTTCCTATCAAAAATACACTAAGTTATCACATACCTATTCACTGAATGGCTCAAGGCATAGAAAGACGCTCGGCTTGGATGGTACTGAGCCATATTTAGAATCTCCCGTATTGTTTTCGTGCACGGAGAAGGTAGCAATCCCAAGCTGAATGTGACTGCATCTGCCACCAGAGGGTCAATGTCACTAGTCCTCAATATTTGAAGGATAGCTCCCAAGCATTCTGGGGTTCCACACTGAACCAGGGCCTGGATTGTGATGGCTCTATAAAAAAAGAAAAGAAAAGAAAAAAGCAGAGGAATTAGAATGGATTCAAAGGCATGTGCATGCTCCCATTTTGGCACTTGTTGCCGAAAAGTTTCGCCAACACTGATATAGGGAGAAGTAAATAAATCTTGTCACAAAAGTAGATTATCCACAGAGCCATACTGAGTCTTCTATGCTCTGCTAGTAAAACTTTTGCCCACTATTCTCCCTGACTTATATTCATCAGCATTGGCTTCAGTGTAAGTTGATTATGGCCAAGTCATAGGGTCAAGGCATACGGTTGAACATCCATTGGGTGGCCCATTTCTTTCCACTGTAGGGTTCTATTACAATAAGTCAACAGATGATGATGAAATACCTGGATGTTTCCATCAACTTTGGCACCATTGGGCCAAGTGTGCTGTTATGCAAGCTTCTCAGGCCCGTAACAAATCTGTAGAACAAGTTGGCTCTTTTATGGTTCTGCTGAGAGACTGACAGCTTTTTTAATTCTTGAAGACTTTTCAGAACGGCATCGCCATGCCTGAGAATTTTGGCCTCCACCTTCTCCAAAGACAGTTCTCTCTTTATCAGGCCAGTAACTGGGGGGAGAAGAAAAAAAAAAGCATCTTTCAAATTGATACCATTACGTCACTGCCAAGTTCAAAGGAGAGTTGAACAACAAGTAGTTGTTTTGTGCTATTTCAAGAGTCGGCTTTGTCTGAGTGGAATTGCAGGTCCTTCCAACTGTAACCACTCATGCTCCCCCTAAAGATACTCCTACAAGTTGAAGGCTCCTCTGGAATGATGTGAAATATGGATGCCTCTGGTGCATACAGGGAATAAGCAAAGTCTAAATACCTAACTTTGTTCCACCAATGCTTAGCCAGCATGAGATACAACGGCTATTAACTTATTGCAGTACAAGTAGTTCTGAATGTATGACCATAATTGAGCCTAAAATTTCTGTTGCTAAGTGAGTTTTGCCCTTTATTATGACCTTTATTGCCATAGTTGTTAAGTGATTCATTGTAGTTGTTAAGTTAGTAACACGATTTTTAAGTGATCTGGTTTCCCCATTGACTTTGCTGAGCAGAAGGTTGTAAAATGGAATCACATAGCAATAGCAATAGCAGTTAGACTTATATACCGCTTCATAGGTCTTTCAGCCCTCTCTAAGTGGTTTACAGAGTCAGCATATCGCCCCCACAGTCTGGGTCCTCATTTTACCCACCTCGGAAGGATGGAAGGCTGAGTCAACCCTGAGCCGGTGAGATTTGAACAGCCGAACTGCAGAACTGCAGTCAGCTGAAGTAGCCTGCAGTGCTGCATTTAACCACTGCGCCACCTCGGCTCGACCCTGGGGCACTGCAACAGTCACAAGCACCTGAATTTTAATCACATGTCCATGGAGATATTGCAACGGTCGGAAGTGTGAAAAATGGTCATAAGTCACTTTTTCACTGCCGTTGTAACTTTGAATGGTCACTAAATGAATTGTTGTAAGTCGACAAATGACTGCATTGGTTATCATAGTAAGTTTTATGTTACATCATTCAAGGATACAAACTCTCATCCTGGACTCTCGCAAAAGAATCAATTTTCTTTGTTTGTAAGCTAACCGGATGTCCAGGTGAGCAAACCAGAAGTGTTTCAGCCTTGTTCCAACTGGAATAATGTCACATTGAAATGCTTCTATTTCCAAATAGCAATAGCAATAGCAGTTAGACTTATATACCGCTTCATAGGGCTTTCAGCCCTCTCTAAGCGGTTTACAGAGTCAGCATATTGCCCCCAACAACAATCCGGGTCCTCATTTTACCCACCTCGGAAGGATGGAAGGCTGAGTCAACCCTGAGCCGGTGAGATTTGAACAGCCGACCTGCAGAACTGCAGTCAGCTGAAGTAGCCTGCAGTGCTGCATTTAACCACTGCGCCACCTCGGCTCAAATGAGTCTAATAGGAAACATTAACCCGATGGGTGTGTTTACCACTGTTCAAGTCACCAGTGGTAAATAGATTTTGCTAACTAATCCTGATGGGCTTGATACTTTTTAAAAAAGAGATCAACCAAAGATCTTGTTGCCTTCGGTGCCTGAGTCATGAAGTACAAATCAAAACAAGTTTGCTCACAATCCCTCTCCGTATTGCATGGGGGTAATTATTAAAGCATTCAGCCTTTGCACTGATGATCTTAAAATCTTTATTAATGCTCTAAAGAAGCATAATAGTCAATGAGATACTGCACTCCACAACTGTGGCTGCTTCCATTATTTCCTTATAACAGACAATTCTTCGGTCAATTAATAAACCTAAATACTTCCTTTAAGGCCTCCTCTAGGAAACCAGGTAGGTAAAATATTAATTCATTTTTTTCCTCTATGGGTAACATAGAACCCCCCCCCCCCCGCCCTTACATCAGTGAGTTCCAACCTTTTGGGCACCAGGGACCGGTTTCATGGAGAGAGGGCTTTCTACCGACTGGAGGGGTATGGTTTCGCATGCTGCCTGCTTCCCGTAGATGGGGCTTCCAATTCCCATGGATTGTTTATGTGGCCTGGTTTCTGGCAGGCCATAGCCTGTGGTGCCAATCCACAGACTGGAGGACTGGATCCCTGCCTTCCATGACTGATAGGAACTAAATCAAAGTGGAAACCATTGCTTAAAGACTTACCATCCATGTTCCTGTTGTTGATGTTGGCAATGCTTTCATATTTCAGAGTTTGAATGACTTTCGCCATCATGCCATATTGATTTCTATTGCAATAAGGGGGAAAAAAAGCAATACACAAAGCTTTGTATAAAGTAACGTGGTGTTGTTTGCAACCATAGATGTAAACTGTCAGCTTCTGCTTTGCTGTCGCTTCAGCTGCCATGAAACGGGGAGGGAGGGCATGGTATTTGGGAGGGGTTACTCATTGTGCTGGAGGAAGGTTCTGGAGTTCACCGACTGATCGGACTACGCATGCGTGGGTGTTTCCCGCCAGGACTAACGGCACCAACATTCCATCTTCGTGATGCCTTTTGAAGTTATCTCACACCTGACACTTGGAAGACTTATGATTGGACTGGGACTATGATGCCAAGGGGTGGGGAATGGGCTATTCTATATATCAATCGCTTTCGCGCCTAATTATTCAGACTTCGCTACGCTTTGCCTTTAATCATTCTTAATTAGTAAAAGTACACTTGATTTCCACGCATGGAGTCTCGTGGTCTTTCTTTCCTAATTAATTAATGGAGAGGAGCTGACATAAACTGTGATCAGGAAGAGGTCGGGGGGAATAACCTTATGCAACTTACTTGTACGAGGAGGGCAGGAACAAGTGTTTCTCAGTGCAAATGGCTTCAGATATATGCTTTTTCTTTGTATCCACAGTGTATTGGCAATGCTGGTTGCTGCTTATCAGGGTGGATAAAGGTGCATTCTACAAACAAAATTGGAGTTGAATTAGATTCAAAACCAAAACCACTATAAGCTTTTTTTTTTTTTTTTAAATCCATAAATGTTACTTTCGTGCTGGGAATCATAGAGGAGGGACCTAGAGAGTTTCACCATTTCATCTAGAAATGCTGCATTTTTATACTGTATTGGACTTGCTGACTATTTCCCTTCTTGCTAATCGTTCTAGTACAAATGTGGATGGAGCAAAGGAGGAATGGAACATTCAGTCCTTCTTCTACCCAAACTGGTGGGTCATCTTCAAACGGTGTTTGCTTATTTACAGTGACCAGAATAACAATTAGGGCTGCTGTCCCTAGAATATGATTTCTATGACGACTTGTTTAGCTTGTCATCTATTTTGGTGAGCCGGTATGGATTGGAATTGCTTTTGCTGCATTTCCATTTGGATAACAAATATACAGTTAAATGATCTTCCTCCCTTGAAAAAAATCATATAAAATTCCAGTTTAATCCATACCTATCACTATTTATCATTTATATTAGCAACAATTTTAAAAAACTGTGGTGGCCCACCAGTGGAGCTGGCAGCAGATTCAGACACTGAGGAGGTTGGGAAGGAACATGGGCCAGTCCTGGAGTCTGGGGAAGGCTCTGATGAGGGCTCTGTGTCAGAGGCAGAGAGGGGGGCAGAGCCATATGCCTGTTATCAGCTGCCTTCAGAGTCAGACATCAGTGAAGCAGATGAACAGCTGGAGCCTGTTCCCAGTGTGCGCATGCGCAGAGTTGCCAGATGAAGGGAACAGCTAAAGAACAGGGGTCGACTTGGGAGTAAGGCCAAAGGTGGACGATGAATGGCCCCTCCCAGAGGAAATAAAAAAAGGAGCGAAAGGATTTACTTTTTAGGCAGAATGCCCCAATTTAATTTGAGATCTTCTGCATGTTGTGAACCACTTCATAGGTTTAGAAAGGCCAGTCCCAAGAACAAAACAAAGTGAGGATCTTAGATCACGACTCCTGCTAGAAACTTGCATTTCACTTTTTTAATTTTAATACTTGGTTTGCTCATTAAAAAAAAAATCTTACTTGATCTCTGAGAAAAGATATTTCATCAAATTATATTGATAAAAATGATAGCTTAGTTTCGTAATGATAGTGATTATGGAAAATGTGGTATATCCCAGTCATATAACACAAATAGTGCACATTTTCTCTCATGCTCCATGTACTTACCAAGCCTTTAATGAAAGCAATTGGGCTGACATAACCTCTGATAGGGTTGAAGTTCTCACAAGATTTCAGATTTCTTGTTATTTCAATGTCTACTAAATTAGGAGCATTGCTTTTTCTATTTTTTACTTCAATGTTGCTGTCACATTCTCCATAGACCGTATCCTACAAAGACAAAAATACCACATTTCTCTATAGTCAATCAAAGCATGTTTAACGACCCAAAAACCCCTTCTCACAGGGGCAACAGTTTGCCTGGGTCACTGAGCCATATTTAATCATATTCATTGAAAGAAAACAGGATGGATATGTTCTTTACCATGGGCAATGTTTGGATATTGGCTTCTGCCTCTGTTGGCACAAGGAGAGCAGAGACGATGCCTCTTTTGATGTTGAGTATATGGGTAGCTTCGTTGTCCACAGGATACAGCTCAACGTTCCTCTCATCCTGAATTTTGACTTTCAGCTCATATCTGTCCAAACAAAAAAAATTACATATTTAGAGAAAGAAAAACATAGTTTAACATTTCTTCACGTTCCAGCCAACCCTATAGTCTTCAATAGTCTTCTGTTTGTTTTTCCAGCCATCTCGTTCTTGGGTCTATTCCCCAGCATCTATTACCACTTGGAGGTTCCAAAGCATTTTGGATTGCTATGGCTTGTTTCTATCTTCAAGAATTTTTTAAGTATGTTTCACAATGAGTTATGAGTTATGAGTTATGAAAGTTTATTTATATGCCGCCCTTTTCCCTGGGGGGACTCAGGGCGGCTTACAACTCGAAGGGGGGGGGGGAAACAAACATTTGACACGTAAAACAATACATAATTAAAAGCACAACATTCATACCATTCGGGTGGGTTACAGTCTTTAGCCCCAGGCCTGACGGGATAGCCAGAGTTTAAGGGCTGTGTGGAAAGTCTGGAGGGTGGTGAGGGTACGAATCTCCACGGGGAGATCGTTCCATAGGGTCGGAGCTGCCACCGAGAAGGCTCTCCTCCGCGTAGTTGCCAGTCGGCATTGACCAGCAGATGGAACTCGGAGGAGGCCTAGTCTATGGGATCTAATCGGTCGCGTGGAGGTAATTGGCAGTAGGCGCTCTCTCAAGTACCCAGACCCACTACCATGAAGGGCTTTATGGGTGACAAGTAGCACCTTGAAACGTATCCGGAGATCGACAGGTAGCCAGTGCAGCTCGCGGAGGATAGGTGTTATGTGGGTGAAGCGAGGTGCACCCACAATGCACCAATTGCTTGCACCATCCTCATGAATCACTTCAGTCAACCTTATCATGATGCTTGGCAGTATATCATTCTCTGAACCCAATCTGTTCACACCAGGCAGTCTCATAAAGAATCCTACATTAGTTTTAAAACCTTTAAGTGTGATAGTTGATTGTCATATTTTTCCTGATTTCTTTTACATTATAAAATAGCTCCATGCCTAGCATATTGTCTCTCCAGCTATTCTCTATGATAGAATATTATATAGATTTTCATTAGATATGTATAAATCATCATCAGCGTCAAGCTTCTCTGTTATAGTTGAAATATATAGATATCTCTTCTCCCCAAATTGTAGGATCTCCGCCAGGATCATAGCTACTTTTTTTAAAAAAAGAAAATATTACAGTATATGTCATGATGCATAAAGAAAACAAAAGAGAGAAGGAGAAATCCCAAGATTTTATTTGGCCCAATGCATTTCAGAAAATGTGTTCCTTTTTTTAAAAAAGATTTTTTTAAAAAATTTGCAATGGAATGGAGTTCCACTAAAAGGAGTTTATTTTTTCTGAAATGCCTCAGCGCACTTTTTCCTCATTTGTACCTGGAATTCTTCTTTCTCTCTTTTTATGTGTTTCTGTTTAAAATGCATTCTGGCAATTGCTGGTGACATGGTTTTAATGATTGTCATAACAAAGAGCAGGATCCTTCCTTGTCCATATACAATTTTATATGTCCCGAATTGTTTAGCAAAACTCTGTTTTCAAACCACCTTCTGCTTGAAATGTTACTGTTCTTCCAACAGACAAAGAAATAAAACACTTGTGTTCCTAAATTTTTTTTCATAGGTGACTTGCAAAAATGGGGGTTTCCTCCCCCTGAATTTGTGTTTCACAACTTTGGAAAAAAATGAACGGGTGTTTGGAAATCTAAAACCTTTCCTTCCTACATGGGGCTCTATGCCTGCAAAAGAGATTTCTGGCTGGATGTTTTACTGGATGCTTTACATGAAAGCATCCAGACTATTCATGTTCTGCTCAGAGTACTGAGTAGTCTTCCCTGGTTCCATGAAGAATATCAGAAAGATGATCATTAAAGATATGAAGGAAAGCAGGCTTCTGGATAAGATAAGGCCAGTTGCTTCAAAGCTTATGGAATGCTGTAGCAACACACTGTGTCTGAGAGTAGGATAAAAGCTATTTGCAACAGAACTGTACAGTTCATTCTCTGGTTCTTCCTTTGGGACCCAACCAGGGGTGGGCTGCTACAGGTTCGGCCGGGTTTGGGAGAACCTATAGCTAACATTATGGCAGAGAACCTCCAAATCCCACCCCTGGCTGGCCCCGCCCTATCTACCACACACACCCTGCCACCCCACCACATCCCTCACAGGAGTCTCCACACAACCTATTTTGGATGTGAAGTAAGTGTAGGAGGCTCGGGGAGAGGAAAAAACGGCCCTTCTGGAAGGCCTCCAGAGCCATGGGGAGGCAGTTTTTGCCCTCCCAGAGGCTCGAGGAAAGCCTCTGTAGTCTGGGGAAGGCAAAAACGCACCCCCCCACCATGGTGCAGGAGGCCGACTAGGCCACACCCACCCAGCAACCGAGCAGAGAACCCATTGCTGAAATGTTTGAAGCCCACCCTTAGACACAGCTGTCATGATCGCAGTATTCCACTATTTGATGGGCTGCCCCAAAGAAGAGGGGTTCAACTTATTTTCCAAAGGACCAAAAGTCAAGACAAGAAACAATGGATGGAAAGTAATCAAGGAGAGAAGCAACCTGGGATATTTAAGGATATTAAGGAATATTTAAACTTCCTAACAGTGAGGGCAATTAACCAGTGGAATGAATGGCTTTTCTTCAGAAGTTGTAGGTGCTTCATCACTGGAGGTCTTTAAGAAAAGACTGGACAGTCACTTGTCTGAAATATTATAGGTTGTCCTGCATCAGCAGGGGGGTTGGTCTAGAAGACCTCCAAGGTCCCTTCCAGCTCTATTCCGATGGGATTGCTCAGTATTCAATGTCACTCACATCAGAAAACATTTAGCTAGCGTTAGAATCCTATAGAAAATTAGCTAGGGCTTTTTCTTACTGGGACATGGCAGCAGCAAATTCATCTGAATTCTTCGATTTCTTTAACAGAGCCTTTCCCTGGGCATCAATACCATACACCTCTTCAAGGATACACTGGTTCATCTTCAGGACAAAGTTATGGAGTTGTGGAACTTCCAGCTCAACCTGAAAACAGAGAAGTTTAAAGGTGTAAAACACTGGCTATGAAGCCAATTAGTCTGGAATCATTTGGGCATATCGTGCAGGATGTTTTCAGAACAGCTACTGCCACTTTCCAGTGTGGCTGTGCACAGATGGCTGGGGATCCTGCTACTTAATTACTTAGCTGCAGTAATTAAGATGTTTAAAAGAGAGCAGTGGAATTAACCCCAGGGAAGGAGGGGAGCACCCATGGCCATTGCTGTACTAAATAAAATTAGGATTCAGGACTTCAGTTCATCAATCTGCTGGCATTGTTTGATATATATTAGATCATTTCCACAGTTTTGACTAGAATGCTATGCAGATCAGATGGGATTGTGATCAGAGAAATTGGCTATAGAGAGGAGTAGATTATACTTGTTATATATATATATATATATATATATATATATATATATATATATATATATATATATATATATATATATATATATATATATATATATATATATATATATATATATATATATATATATATATATATAAAAAAAAACAGAGAGTGTCTCTAGCTTTAGCCAGAAAAGAGTTGTTAGGAATAAACTTTAAACAGCTGTATTTTGTATGTAGCACATATGAGATCTAGAGGAGGGATCCCTAACCAGAGTTTGCTGCCGTAGCATGTTCAGACCTGGTCTGTGGAAGTGGTGGGTGAGTGTCAGAATATTCATAAAACTGGCAAAGACATGGTAACAAGGTCAGCCAATGTATAGGCATGACAACTGGGTCAGCCAGTGGGAACTATTTGGTGACGGAGAGCCATGCCAGATGGCTCGGAGCCTAGGCGTGGCTTACCTATGTAGCTCTGAGTCTGTGCAAGAGAACGAATCTAGTTTGCTCTCTGAATTGAAACTGAAAACTGATCTCTCCTTTCTACCACGTTGGAAGAATCTGCTGTTGGCATTGTACATTTATTCATGTGTTATGATGTATACAAAGAAGTTAATGAATCCTGCTGAATCAGTGATCTCTGTGTGCTTTCTGGATTTGATTTTTTGCGACAAACTCTGACAGTGAGCATGTGCGCAAAGCTGCATTTGTGAAAGGAGCACGTGTGTGAAACTGTGCCTTCTCTTCCACTGCCCCGCCCCTGCCACCTCTACCCATCCTCCAAATGGAAAGGATGGAGACCCCTGATCTCAAGTCATTAGCTAAAATCAGCCATTTAAACTCAATTACAATAACAACTATTAGGTTTTTTTTTGTGTGGGGGGAGGCTTATGTTCTCTCTGCTATATGTGAATTCCCCATCTACTTGAACATAGTTTTAAGGTGCTGGTATGTTGAGAAGGATGTACAGCCTGATCATCTCCAAATATTTGATCCTACCCATTTCTTACCTTGCACTTAATTTTTGAGCCGCTGTGGGAATCTGCTGTTCCAGCCACGCCATTTGTGATTTCGGTTTCATAATCATAGATGTACTTTCTAAAGGGCTTAAATCTGGTTGCATCTCCTAGAAGACACAAGTATGTTTGTATGAATTTCCCCTTACAATTGTTTGGATTTCAATGATTGCAAAATAAGTGCAGTCCATCTTATTATGCATTCTGAGTAAATAACTTATTCGCATAGAACTTATTTTTTTTGTTTTTCTGTCATTTATTTTCTCAGGACACGTTGAGATACTACAAACAATTCCGCGTAAAAAAAAAATGGTTACTTTGTCAGGGTACATCCGAATACATTCAAGACCAAATCTTATTCTGTGACACAAGTCATTGGATTAATTTGGAAATATAAACATATTTCTCCTTAATCTTTCTATTAGGTTCTCTTGAGGCTAAAATGATGTACAAATAATGTTTTGAGCTCTTTGGAGAGAGCACAAAGCTTAAAACAATAGTTACTTTCTATGATTATACCACACATACATTTAAATGTAGACAGCATAGTGAGATGCATTGCAAAACAGTATTATCTTTTCTAGCTACCATGCCCCTGTTGGATCAGGATTATGGGAGTTGTATAACCATGATCATCTGGAACTACAATCTTTCACATGTATGCAGTGGTGGGATTCAGCCAGATCGGGAGAACTGGTTGTTAACTTTCTGAGCAATTTGGTGAACTGGTTGTTGGAAGAAATCATTAGGGCAGAAAAACGGTTGTTCAATTATTTGAATCCCACCACTGCATTTATGGTATTCATGATATACAGGGACAACTAAATGAAAACAATCAGCTGATGAGCATTACTATTTCAGTCCCCCTTAGTAGTGGTCTTGAAAAAAAAGGTGCTAGATACCTTGATTAATATTTTCTCAAATAGGTTGACCAAGCATTCTTCTTCCTACATCTAAATATAATGTTGAATCCTAAGCCTGCAAAAACCCCACTTCTTCCTCTTTCCCTTCTTTTGCAAAGCCACCATTACAAAGCTAATAAGATAAAACTGAAAAAATCTGGACGATTTCTGCGTTGGATTGAAAGTGTGAGACCTCCATGTTGTCTGAAGATGGCGCCAAAGGGCAACGTTTGGAAAAACAAGGCTTATCAGGGGACAGAGAGCAAACAAACTCACAGGATACTTTGACCCTCCAGAAGAACGCCATGTAATCAGCCAAGCATTTAAGAATAAACAAGTTTTCCAGAGTTGCTCATAAGCACTTTCTGATCTTTGACTCTTGTGATTTTAATCTGCAAATTCTACTAATATTTCATTTTCAAGTCAATTTTCTCCTTCTGTCCTTTCCTTGCCATTCCTATATCTGTGTATTGCTATTATGTGTGAAAACTTAAAAAAAAAAAACAGATGCCAACATTTCCCAATTATAATTCTGGGAAATAAATTATTATGCAGATTCCTTTATTCTGCCCTTCCTCCACAACCATCAAAATATATGCCAAAAGCCAAGTAAACGCTACTTGGAACATCAGAAGTACAACAATACTAGTTTATTTTCCAGCCCCATAGTATGTGAAGCTAAAATTCTTTCAGTTTTCTGAAGGCAAATTACTTGGATGGTCTGGGTAGAAATTGTACATCATTACTGTAATTATTTTAGAGGAAGAGGGTTTAGTAGTGGAGAAAAAAATCCTTTTGCAATCCACTGGACAAATAAAATAACCACCATATTAAACACAAGTGGATAGCTTTTGTTTTTAAAAAGTATTTCGGGTACATTTACTTACTTGATTTTGTCACTCTCCCTATTCTCCCCCCATCCGCCCCAAATCTGAATAAGATTTTAAATACTGAAATATTATTTCAAAGAGCGTAGAGAATTTCTTCTACTATTAGCTTCCAAGTGATTGGTTAACTGATGATGGGCTAACAACTTGGCATTGATTCTTAGCGATGACATGGATTTAAGTTTTCTAAGAGTATCTGTTCTTCAGTTGGACCCTTCAGGCTGTATTCCTCTACAGCCACCTTACTGAAGGTTATAAGTTCGATCCTAGGTAGAGGTAGATATAGGGTCTCCTGCTTGGCCAGGGGGTTGGACTAGATGACCTGCAAGGTCCCTTTCATCTCTGTTAATCTGTTACTTTTGCTGATCAGCCTTTTCTCTTCTCTTTCCTTCCTTTTCTACCACCATGGTGGGCTTCTCAAGGAAGCAGGGTGTTTGCTAAGGCCTCCAAAATATGAGAAGTCTGATTTATCCCATAATCCATTTGTTTCCTTGACTATCTTTCTCCTTCTTGTGCCATATCTGTCATCGGACGTTGGTGATCATGACTATCTATGGGATTCTCAAAAATCTTCTCTTGCATCAGTCGTAAAGTGTCAGTATTTTTTCTGCCCTGCTTTCCAAAATCCAGGTTTGGCTACCACAAACAAAAATGATTGTCTGCGTCACATTAAAGTTTATGGATGTAGATTCCAGGCAATTAATATTGCACAGATATAATAATCTTTGTGGCTTGCTCATTCTTCTCCCAAGTTTGAACAGTTTATAATAAAGATTATACACATAAGCGTGTATAATTTTGTTGCACATATTGGCATGTACTCTGTGACAGTCCAACCTGAAAGTTTGCTTAATGATTATTCTATAGCAGCCAGGAAAAAAGAAGGAATCGCATAAAGGAAGATATTAAAAAGGAATTACTTGAACAAACAGGGCTTTTATTTTGAATAAAATACTTATTCAAGTAACTCCTTTCATCTTCCGTAGAATGAAAGTCTTCTATTGAATAAAATTTTTTATTCTGTAGAGTAAATTAAAAAATGCAATTAATTGTGCCCTTTCCAGCTTAGAAATCATTTGTCTAGTAACAATTAAGGCAATATAGCTAGCAAAATACAACCCTAATAAAGAATCATGTGATACCGTTTGGTCTTACATTTGGGATAGATTCTTGTGCAAGCATTTTCGTAGTCTATAAAACCTTTTATGGACAGGAAACAAAGGCCCAGGAATTTCTCTCTTTACAAAATGGATATAGTTTTTTTTTTTAATGTTATAGACTTCTATTGTATTAAATCAAGTATCAGATGAATAGGCCTTTTTTATGAGCTTGATAATAAAAACAATGAAAAATTAAAAAGACCCAAACCCCACAGCTTCCATTGTATATTATATTAGCAAAATATAGTATAGTTTTTATGAAACTATGCTGTTTATATGATTTTAAAGTATTAAGGCAGTGCTCCACTTCAGACAATGATCTTAAACTTGTTGATTGAACTGTAAAACTAGGTTGATTTTTTTCTCTTTGCTAACAAGAGGTCAATCTTTTGTGTTGGGTAGTATTAACAGTTAAGACAGAAACACCTGGATGATCAGAAAACAGCAATTCATGTTTGATTGACATGGGTGAAAATCATACTAGCAAAAATCAACACCATCTACTACAAAACCTGAAAGTGACTGCTTCAGTGAGATAAAACATGTCTCTGAATGAATCGTTTTTTAAAAAAATTCTTTTATATTACTATTTGTCTGTCTATCTGCTTCTGGTAACACATATAAAGAGACTCTTAATTTGGATTAACTAAGTATCTCCCAAAACTGATGCATTTTCTAAACCTGCTCTAGATTTTTGTGGAACCAAGAGCCAGTTTGGTCTAGTGGTTAAAGCATCAGGCAAGAAACCAGGAGATTGTGAGTTCTAGTCTCACCTTTGGCACGAAAGTCAACATCTCTCTCAGCCCAGAATTGTTGTGGGGTAAATTGGAGGAGGAAGGTGCAATGGATATGTTTGTTGCCTTGAGCCATTTATAAAGATAATAATAATGAATAACAATAAACCTCTCTGCAAGGAATATTCTCTTAAATCTCCTCACATAATATTGAATGTAGCTCATTGGATGTAACCCATAAGTATGCCTGTGTGCTTATCCAAGTCTTGATAGATCCAACTTGTTTCATCTCAGAAGCCAGTGAATTCCACTATTAACTTTAGAATATAGTGGAGGAAATAATATTGCTGAATGCTATTTTTTTTTTAGTAGGCAACGAATGCACAGAGAAGCAACCTCACTGTGTGAAATATGACAACCATTCAGATACAAAAAGAAACAAGACACAAACTCCAGTAAACTTCTTTTGTTCCAAGCAACACGATTCCCATCCAAGCATATCCTTTCTTAAATGTACTAATCAGGCAATCCTCTATGGAAATAAGTACAAGTACTAAAATACAACCTTGATTGCAATACCAGACAAATAATTTAAATACTGCAGCCTTTTTTTTTGGGGGGGGGGGGGAATCAGATCTATCTAATCCATGATGGGGCTTGAGATGCAAACTCTTGTAGACCTGGCTGATCTGTAAATAGTGTTGATAAATAATACCTGATAAAATAAAGAGGGTATTAGGCTGCCATGTTGAATCCAGTTAACATTTGCGTTAGGCTCCCTGAAAGCCGTATTTATGATTGCAAGTGCATCGTTGTTCAATCCTATGGTGTTTAAATCTGAAATGACCCCTTCTGCCTCAAAATAGATGGACTCCCAAGGAAGGATATTCTTGATACAACTACTATTGACTGTTATTCTGACTCTCCTAAGCAATAACTTAGGTAAAGATTTAATTTTCAAGTTGTAAATTGTCTCGTCGTCTCTATATTTTTAAACGACAGCCAAAACCACACAGGGGATTCAAATGGGAAAAAAGTAGGATATAAATCTAAGAAAGAAACTCTTTGACAGAAGGGATTCCCCCTAAGCAAATACTATCCCTAAAAATAAGCAGAACCAGCATTTCTATAACATCTTATAAACGATTCCAACCCATCAGATCATTTGTTCGATTCCCGATATTCCCTCTAAAGTTGAAATCATGTGTACGTTGAGCCCATACTACATGCTAATATGGAAGGTAGGTGATACAAACCACTTTGTATGCCAATGGGCCAGATCCAGAACCATTCTTATTTTAATAAATTCCTTACAACAACATGCCATAATTCTAATCATCTGTCAAAACCGCTCCTATTATTAGCCACCTGACTATTGAATATTTTCACATCGAGGTTGTTTCTGGAGTTAAAAAGAACCGGCCCTCTCCCCCAGGCCACCTGAGAGGTCCCTACTTACGTGTTGAAGCCTCATTGCTTAGCAGAAGCAGCAGCAACAGGGGCCACAGCTGTGGGTGCCCCATGTTGAAAGGCAACCTTGGGGTTGCTCTGCTTCCTTCTGTTTCTCGTCCTCCAACAACAGAGTGAATTTGACTGTCCCTACTTGGACCTGCCTTTAAATACTCCCAGGCAAAGCAGCTGAGCCAAAGGGTTTAGAGCGCTCAGAGCAAATTGCAAAAGGTCCAAAGGTTATAGTCCTGTATCCTCTTTGCAACAGCCCCAGCGAGCTACTCTGAGCTGGTTCAGGCCATGCCAATGGGTGTTAGAAGGCACAGGGAAGCAGAATAGCCCTTTGAAATTGTACAGTCACGTCTTATCACTGACGGGGGAGATTTCATTGCAAGGGCTTGCAAAAAAAATATGCCTAGCTATGAAGTCAAAGGAACCTACCACTTAGGGAGAAAATATATTCCGTGCGCTAGCTAAAAGCGCTGAATAGAAAACAATACCCAAAGGGTATCCTTTGATCCAGAGTACAACTATAAGCATAACCACCAACCAGTTCAGTTTGCCAAAGATCAGCCAGGTTGGCTTACTACCCCAAAGCATTTGGGACTTTCCAACTGTTAAGCAGATTCCGTCTAGCTATTTATCACCTTATTTGGTTTTTTAAGAGGTTTTGGTCCCAGCTTTACTAGCCCCTCCTCTGGCTCCACCTTTCCCCTCCATTTCCTATGGGAACCTTGTACTGGATTTACCTGCAGGGGTATTAGCTCACAAGAGCACTCTTAAAAGACCCCTTTTACAGCGTGGCAAGAAAGTTCGTGTGCACCAGTAGTCCAGGCCAGGGAGGTAAATCCACCAAGTTAGCAATAGCAATAGCAATAGCAGTAGACTTATATACCGCTTCATAGGCCTTTCAGGCCTCTCTAAGCGGTTTACAGAGAGTCAGCATATTGCCCCCAACAATCTGGGTCCTCATTTTACCCACCTCGGAAGGATGGAAGGCTGAGTCAACCCTGAGCCGGTGAGATTTGAACCGCTGACCTGCTGATCTAGCAGTAGCCTGCAGTGCTGCATTTAACCACTGCGCCACCTTGGCTCTTCCATTCTAAGAATTGGTTCACCATTCTAAGAATTTATATCCTACTCTTCCTAGCAAAAATTGGAATCTAAGCAAACAGAATTCACAATACAAAGAAGGGATGGTTTCTTGCTAAGCACCTAAAACTTTGCAAGCAGGGAAATCGGGATAGTTCCCCTGTAATGTTACTTTTGGGGATTTAATTAAAGCAAAGAAACTCGGGAGGATGCATACAAATGGAGAAAGGGTGGTACTGTACAATGAAATGTGCAACAATAACACGACACGTATATTCCTTGATTGCCTCCATAGCTAAATAGATGTAGGAACATCATGTTTAATCTTGGGCTAATTCCAAAATCATTTTTCCCTTTGAAAGAATGACTGAAATAAATTTTCAAATCAAACACAAACTGATAAGAGGAGAAAAATGCTGGATAGCTTCTCTGCCCCACGTTGGAATTGTGGGTCAGTTTATGTTTTAGATCCTACCAAAGAAAATAACATTTAGTCTTTAAGTGAGCAGAAGGTTATGGCCTTAGCAGGGAAGAAGATTGTATGATATACTTCTCCAAACAAGTACATTGGTAATATGGAAGTTCTGTGTTGGATACAATCTCTATGTTTTTAGACAGGGATTTTTAAAACTTACAGTACATCTAAAAGAAGACTCAATTTGGTCTAGTGGTTAAAACTTAGGACTAGAAACCAGGTGATCATGAATTCTAGTCCTGCCTTAGGCATGAAAACTGGATTTGTGACTTGGGTCTGTTACTTCCTCTCTCAGCCTAACTCACCTAACAGAGTTTTGTGGGGAAAATAGGAGCAAGAAGGAGTATTATATATGTTCCCTGCCCTGAGGTATTTATAAAAAGTAATAAAGCTAGGATAAAAATAAATAAGAAAAAGCCAGTGGGCAATACAACTCTTTTAAGGCTTGTTTTCAAGACCAAAAATCAGGAGATAATATCAGCATAACTTGACTGGGGGCCTATACATTTTTGCAGCACGATCTCTGGAGACTGTGAAAATGCATTTGGGATCTACACAAGGGCTTTGGATTGCCCAGTGTTACATGACAATAACAAACATGCTGTAACTGAGGGAAAAGAACCTGCAGGACAAGGATTCAAGAAAATCTATCCGGAAAAGGTAATTTGAAAGATGGATGAATTTGCAAGGTATTTCAAATGTATGTGTGTCTAAAATAAATGATGGATCCACACTTCGTGGGAGAATGGGTATTTCACTGACCTTATCTTTACACTATTGAATACCGAGCTGATAGAAGAGACGTGGAATGGCTGAGGTAAGTAGAACAGCTTTTATTTAACAGAGTCAGCTAACAGGTAACTATCGAGTTCAGCACCTCGTCCTGCTTGACAGCTTGAACTGGCTGTCAGTCATAAGTCGAGGACTTGCGGCCGGTTATAAGTCAAGGACTTAGAACCGGTCGCAAGTCAAGGACTTACACTAATACTTAACACTCCTTCCCCCCAGTGGGTACTCATGCACGGTAATGGAATAAGTGGAATAAGTTTATTTATAGGCCGCCCTTTTCCCTGAGGGGACTCAGAGAGGCTAACAACATATATGGGGAGGGGATACATACAGTAACATATAACATAACACGTAATTAAAAAAAAACCAACAACATTCATTCAGCATTCGGGTGGGGGCGAATCAAATCTTTACCCCCAGGCCTGACGGGATAGCCAGTTCTTGAGGGCTGCGCGGAAGGTCTGAAGGGTGGTGAGGGTACGAATCTCCATGGGGAGATCGTTCCAGAGGGCCGGAGCTGCTACAGAAAAGGCAGATGTACTTGCTTAGGTAGGCGGGGCGGCGCCGGACCCACCCAGAATGTCGTAGTTGCAGAGAAGCAGCCGGCGAGACAG
Organism: Thamnophis sirtalis; assembly: GCF_051295495.1. Classification (NCBI taxonomy): domain Eukaryota; kingdom Metazoa; phylum Chordata; class Lepidosauria; order Squamata; family Natricidae; genus Thamnophis; species Thamnophis sirtalis. Next base: position 135,763,400 of record NW_028261385.1, on the reverse strand, counting down.
GTTATCCCCGTTGTAGCTCCTCCCTGATCGGAGTGGAGCTCCAGGTGACATCATCAGGGCCCACCAATGGAGACAGAATCCTCGAATCAGGTAGGTGGAATAGCGGCGCCGCAGCGGATTGAGGAGGTGCTAGGCCAGGCTGCAGGGAGGCGGTGGCTGGGTTAGAGAGGCCTGATTGAAAGAACTTCAGCATCCCCCCCCCACCTCGTCGCCAGTATTGAATACTGAGCTGATAGAAGAGATGTGGAATGGCTGAGGTAAGTAGAGCAGCTTTTTAACAGAACCAGCTAACAGGTAACTATATACAGACTTCAGCACCTCGCCCTGCTTGACAGATATTTATATTCAAGCTGTCAAGCAGGGCAACCAATAGGAATGGAGGAAACAGCCCGCGCTCAGCCAGACGTGCCTTAGCCAATCAGGCGCGGCTCAGCAGGAGCCGGCTGTCAGTCGTAAGTCGAGGACTTGCGGTCGGTCGTAAGTCGAGGACTTAGGACCGGTCGCAAGTCGAGGATTTACACTAGTACTTAACACACACAATGCTAAGCTACACTTCCTGTCATCCTGGCTTGTAGTATATGCCAATAATTTTAGCCATAAATCATTTTGTTTTCAAATATAGTAGTTGGAGCAACACCAAAGTCTAAGACAGAACTAGACAGATTCCATTATGGCTTTGGGAATGGGTTCATGGGATCCCATGATTTCTAGATTTCTGCTTAATTTATCATATAGGTTATAGTTCAAATAAAAAGGGGAAAGAATCTTGTATGCTGTCATGTGTCCTTTGAAAGAAAAGCAGGATATAAATGTAACCTTGAAGTATTAACATGAATCCAGAAACTTTGCTTTAAAAGGCATAGTGAAGGTAACTCTAGATTATTTGTTTCTCTCTCTCCAGGTTTCCCACTGTGGCTCATAAAATAATAGCTTAAGTACTTTAATAATAATAGCCAGAGTACTTTATCTCAGTAGGCTTGGACAAGTAAAGATTCTCAACCACTGGTGACTATGTGGATATACTTAGATACATTTCTTCAGCATGGAATAAATGTTCATCATATTCATCGCCTCCAGCATTATCTTTTGATTTCTTAGTAACTGAGGAGCTTACAGTCAAAAAAGAAAAGAAAAGAAAGAAAGAACAAATGCATATGGGATTTGTTTATTTATTTATGGAATGTATGTATGGAACAGAGCCCAAGGATAACAGTAATAAAATATATAGAAGGAGCACATAACACTATGGTACACATAGGATGGAAATATGTAGTCAATTTCATAAAGTTTGAGGAACTCAAACAGTTATATATAAGTTAAATGTTTATCTTCAGTGATTGCTTAAAGAGGAATGGATCAGAGGTGGTATTCAGGAGGTTCTGACCAGTTCTGAAGAACCGGTAGTGGAAATTTTGAGTAGTTTGGGGAGCCAGTAAATACCACCTCTGACTTTAGGTTTTATTAGGATTTGTATGCCGCCCACTCCCTAGGGACTCTGGGCGACTTACAGAAAAAAAAGGGGGGGGGGGACATATACAAATTTAAAAAAACAAACATTAAAGTTGCACAACATATATGCAGCTTAGAGTGGGGCTGGATAACTCAACAGCCCCAGGCCTGCTGGAACAGCCAGGTCTTAAGCACTTTGCGGAAGGCCAGAAGAGTAGTAAGGGTCCGGATCTCCACGGTGAGATCGTTCCATAGGGCCGGAGCAGCTACAGAGAAGCCCTCCCCCCCAGGGGAGTCGCCAGCCGACATTGACTGGCAGATGGAATCTGTGAGATCTTATTGGTCTCTGGGGGGTAAATGGCAGGAGGCGGTCTCTCAGGTAGCCAGGTCCTAAATCATGTAGGGCTTTAAAAGTAATGACTAGCACCTTGAAACGTGTCCGGAGACCAATGGGAAGCCAGTGCAGCTCGCCCTACCTCCATCTATTCTCTGCTTCCTGAGTACCAGCTGATCAGAGGAAATGGGGATTTTGCAGTAACCTTCCCCTGGAGTGGGGAGGGAATGGAGATTTTACAGTATCCTTCCCCTGCCACGCCCACCAAGCCACGCCACACCCACAAAGTCACACCTACAGAACTGGTAGTAACATTTTTTGAATCCCACCACTGGAATGGATCACAGTCACAGTGCAGTTAGCTAGATCCTGCATAGAAGCAATAAAGATTTTCTAGAACCTGATGAATAATACATTATAAACATTTAATACAATTAATGCACTAAACCTTTTGATGTTATCACCCCATTTTATGTATTTTACCTAATAATTATAGGATATCATAATTTAAGGATTATTATTATATTATAGCTTAGGGTGTGCTGTGCTCTTATTTATGTGCAACTGATTGATAGGCTGTGAAATTATGATTTTAACATAGATTTTATTGGATATAAAGCCCATTGGCTTTAGTTTGTCTAGATATGTTTTTTCCATGTTTAATATAAAAAGAAAACAAAACCTATGTTTTGTATGCACAAAACAGACTGATGTGCCGTTCAATGCAATGACCATTTAAAAAAGAAAATTATCATATTTTAAAACACTAAAAACACAGTAGAATAGCTCCAAACTAATTGGAATTGTAAAACACTAGGTTTTATTTATTTATTTCAAAATTTTATTGTAAGTTTGCTTTACTGTATAAATATAGAGTTCTGTTCCACTAATACAATTTAAATCTGCTGTGTTTTCAAAAGGAAAGATGTGAATGCTATATTACATATAGATGCATATATTTCAGATGCAGAGTAAATCTACTTTTAGAAAAGTCTGGTTGTTTGAGGTGAAAAATAACTGTTAGTATGACTGTGCGAGTGTCAGAGGGAGGCTTTGTGTGCATTATTCTATTCTATCCTCCGCTACAAAATTATTTTCCTGAAGCTGCAAACTTAAAAAAAACATTTAACAGGTTGCAAATGCTATAGAAACAGGTTTTGGAAGAAATGCCCATCTGGGTTTAGTTCCAAGTGGGGAGAAAGACACCAGAAACATGGAGGCTATTTGGAAAGATGGTTTAATGGTGAGCAGGACCACATGGTTTGAGGTCCTGGGTAAAATGAGCACATGGGTGTGAAAGAGAGATAGATTTAGACTCTCTTTTGGGTCTTGCCTTAGAACTTCCTGTTCCTGTGTAAGAAATGTATTCTGATTGGTTGTCAGACTCCCATGGGACCATGCAAGTGTAACTTTGTAGGTTGTCTTGGGTCCTAAGTTTGGTTGAATCTTGCTGGGTGATGTAATCTCCCCAAGTGCCATATGGTGAGTTCTGTTGCTAGTTGGGTAGAGGGCTAATCCTATCATGTATTGAGGGCCATGTCTTAATCCCATCATCCTGGGTCTGAAGGGGAGCTGCAGGAAGCTGCTTTGTCTGTAAAAATATGTTTCTCCTTTAGGGAAAATATAATATTCTGCGTTTTTAATATTCCCTAAAAATATTTCATTTTTCTAGGAGTGGGGTGGGTGCTAACTTCCTACGCAGGGGAATACATTTTAGAGTAAATATGCTTAAAGCTATCCGCCAATGTCACAGAAAGGCTTCTATATACATTAGTAAATATTATGTGTAGTAACTACTACTGGTACAAGAGGTATTCTTGGAGTACTATTACTAAAAGAAAAGGAGGCTTTGAATTCTATAGGGGGAAAAAGTTCTCATGGCTGAATAATTTGGTATGAGAGCAAAAGTGATGGGATGGAGGTAGAGTTACCCCTTCTTTCTTCTCATTCTCTCATCTCATTCCCACTAGTCCACCTCCAGCCTTCTGGGAAGAAAGAGCAGCCAAGGGGCTTTTGACCAGTGCATCTTTGAGTAGGACTTAAGCTTCAATTCCTGTTTCCAAGGCTGCCCCTGGCTTAGAGAAATCTGTAGCAATTCTTTTCGCTGTTTGTGTTAACACTCTTTTATCATGAGGAAACTCCAAAATGTATATTTAGGTTAGAGAGTATCTGCTGATAGTAGCTGGTGTCTAGGAAGTGAAGGGAACAGGTGTTATTTAGTAACAGAAGGACATCTTCTTAACAGTTAACGTTTTTTCCCCCTGTTCATCTTAAAAGAAGCTTAGCGAAGGTAAGCAAAATGTCTACAGAACTGTTCAAAGGAGATTGTGGGGAAGAAAATGTTATTCAGCAGGCATCTCCAGAAACAATGAAGTGGTTCAGGATTGTTTAGGAAGATAATAGCCAAATATGGCATAGTGGTTAGAGTGCCAGACAAAGGATAGAGGACCTAGATTCACACCCACACTTAACTATAGGTAGTTCTCGACTGATAGCTATAATGGAGCCTCAAATTTCCTTCATAAGTCATAGTGGTCATAAATTGAGGCACCCATGCGACTGGACCGTTTGCTGCGGTCTGTAAGTGAATCGGCTGGTCGTTAAGTGAATGTGACAGTTATTAAGTGTACGGCAGTGGTGGGTTTCAAAAATTGTTTGAACCTACTCTGTGGGTGTGGCCTGCTTTGTGGGAGTGGCTTGCTGCCCATGTGACCGGATGGGAGTGGCTTGCAGCCCATGTGACCGGATATGAAGATGCCGACGACACTTGTCAGAACCACCTTAAATTACCTCACACACAGCACTGGCATGCATAAGAATAGGATGTAAACTTGTTTTTTAAAAGGCATCTTTGGTTTGTATTAAAACAACTTCAACACACGCAATGTTCTGATTGCACCACAAATGCAGTAGTCATCCTTACCTTTCACAGAGGCACTGAGTTTTATAAATATGAGCATGATAGTGTAGAATAATCATATCCAAGGACAAGTGGTGGGTTTCAAAAAAAATTGGAACCTCTTCTGTAGGTGTGGCCTGCTTTCCGGGTCCACTGGTAGGACCTCTTCTAACTGGTTCAGTAGATTTGACGAACCGGTTCTACCGAATAGGTACGAACTTGTAGGAACCCACCTCTGGTGTATGGCTTGGTTGTGAAGTGAATCCATTTATTCCTATGATCAGTTTTTCCCTGGAAACTAGCTGAAAAGATCAAACGCAGCAAAAAAAAACTTGTCACAAATTGTGATTCCATGACAGCAGAATGCTGTAACTGGCCATAAGGGAGAGATGGTTGCCAAGTGCTTGACATGTAATCAGTTGACTGTGGCGTGTGTGTGTGTGTGTGTGTGTGTGTGTGTGTGTGTGTGTGTGTTTGTGTGTGTAGCCCTCAATAATTTTCCTTTCTAAAAGGCTAAAGTTAGATTAATACTTTACTGGTAGTCCTTGACTTATGACTAGCTGTTTAATGAAAGTCTGAAGTTACAACAGACTCAAACAATTACTTATGACTCTTCCTTAATGTTATGACTACCACAACACACTCAGAGTCATGTGATTGCATTTTGGGAGCTGGGCAACCAGCTTGCATTTATGACTACTTGCAGCATCCATGGTTACATTATCAGGTTTGCAACATATTTTTTTTGCTGTTTTCCAGCAGAAAACACTCATTGCATAAGTTGGTGTTGGATTTGCTTAACGGCCCCAGTCACTTGCCTAACAATCATTGCAAAAGCAGTCTTAACTTCGAGTCCAGGCATGTGGTGATTCGACTTGCAACTGCAACAACTTGAGACCAAAATTCTGGGCTCAGTTGTCATGATAAGTCAAGGACGATCTCCGATCTCCTGTAGTGCTCATATTCATTTCACAATTCACTCTCTAGGTTACTTCATTTTTCAGCACAAAATATATTTCCATCATTATTTTCAGGGCCAATTTCACAAAATACAGAAACCTCCAATGAAGTTATAGCTCATTTCCCACAAAGTATTAGCTGCTATAACTTTATAAGGGAAAGCCATTTTTATTTAAATGTGTAATTTTGTTTCCGAAAATTTATTTCAGTTTTATATATCTTCCCAGATACATAAATACTGTATGTGAAGATGCGGTCCCTTATTCCTTAAATGAGTTCCATTGAAGTCAGTGAGGCTGAACGGATCTTTACTGGATTGCACTTTAAATTATAATACAATATAATTCCCTTACTGTCTTGGGAGTTTGGTCCGAAGAAATTCCTTGGGAAAAATCCTGACTGTTTTCACTTGACCTGTATGAGATTCTTAGCCTACAAAACAACTGTACTTTGAGTTTTCTTATCAACTTATTTTCAAGTAATAAACCAATGCATCTAACAAATGCAGAAATGAATCATATGAAGATATCTTCTGTTGAATCATATACAGTTCCACCTATGTATTCTGCCCAGCAATAAGTCTTATGCCCAGAGATTTTTCTTGTCCTGTTTTCTGAACTCTTTGAACAGGAGGTATTTGGGGTGGGGGACAGCCTGGAAACTTTGCATGTGTGCTAAACATACACTTGACTTCTAAGATAGATGACGAAGAGAACTGGGTTCGTATTGGCAGAGTAACTGAATAACAATTTCTTTCCTTACCTATTAACCTCTGAATAACCTCTCTTGAATCATTAATATCATTGCATATATGTTTCTCTCTGTGTGTTTGTGTATGTTTCTTACAGAAGGCTGAACAAGTTATTTCCTTTCACTTTTTTATCCCAGTTATCTGTTACTGTTTTCTGAACTCTTATTATAGTGAGGAATCCTACCAAATATCAATCAAATCTTTGATAAGTAAAGCTCACTTTGATAACTAATTTAGTGTTTAGTTAAAAACAATGTAAAGCTTGAATTGTGTAGCTAAGCAACTCATTTATAAAATTCGTAGCAAATAAAATGTCCATATTTAGTTATACTTAGGTATATATAAAGGGACACGGTGACTCAGTGGCTAAGATGCTGAGCTTGTCGATTGAAAGGTTTGGTGGTTCGAATCCCTAGTGCCGCGTAATGGGGTGAGGTCCTGTTACTTGTCCCAGCTGCTGCCAATCTAGAAAAATAGGAACCACCTTTGGTGGGAAGGTAACAGCGTTCCGTGTGCCTTATATGTTTAATTATGCCGGTCACATGACCACAGAGACGTCTTCGTACAGAGCTGGCTCTTCGGCTTTGAAACGGAGATGAGCACCACCCCCTAGAGTCAGGAACAACTAGCACATATGTGCGAAGGGAAACTTTACCTTTACCTTATGTATATTTATTTAATTTATCAAACTCCTCATGTAATATATTTCCCTGTGTTTCCTAATATATTAATATAATAATACAACACAAATAGTGAGTGTTCCAGGCTTTCTGTTGTATTTAGAGGTTACTTTTAGATTCTTTTAGTTAAACGACATCAAGAACAAAAATAGGAATAATGCACTAATTTGGTCCAAAGCGTCATACAGTATGTGTTTTTGAGAATACTTCTACATAGCCTTCAGAGGCATTCTTAGAAAATAAAAATAAAAGGTGCCGATCAGAGGTGGGTTGCTCCCGGTTCAGCCTGGATCGGGCGAACCTGTAGTAGCGGTGGCAGGAGGCTCCGCCCCCTGCCCGGATGCTTCTGTGCATGCGCACAAGTGTTGTGAGTGTGCCTAAACTGGTAGTAAAAAAATTGGCAACCCACCACTGGTGCAGATCACTGAGTCTATAACTTTGTTCAGAATTATACCAAACCATTGGAACTGGGATGGGGGTTCAACATCAGCACCTTGCCTTGTGGGAACAAAAAACTAGTGAGGTATTGGGGGAACAAGTAAAGTAAACTGCCCAGTGGTGGGATTCAGCCAGTTTGCACCTCTTCGGGAGAACTGGTTGGTAACTTTCTAAGTAGTTCAGAGAACCGATTGTTGGAAGAAATCTCCTTTTGTTTTTTCCCACTTTACAGGGCTAATCCTATAAGGAAGGCAGGAAGGAAACATTCTGGTGTTGTTTCTAGCCTCATCTTTATTGACCTGCTTACAGAAACTGCCTCTCTTATGTAACCCTTATTACATTGTAACAGCTAAGGCGAAGCGCCCATCGACCTGAGTGAATTAAAGATTTGCCTGCTAGTAGCACTTACCTACTATCAGAAAAGAGAAAATGAGAATTCTGATTCATGTAAAATATGCACATGGCTAAATGCCTACTAAGTTTTCTGTCTGGATACTAACTTTGGATTGTCAACGTAATCTCCTACGCAAGAATTATCTTTAAAGCAGTCTTAGTATAGACCATTCCTTCAATAAAAGAACAGTAAAATAAACCATTGCAATCATATCTTGAGATTGCACGTCTTTATATCTGATGGAATCTTTAGGCTGTAATAATGACTAATAAAATGAAAATGACATGGCTGCTACCTTGTGCTATCCAGCAAAGATAGCAGCAGGTCATGCTATCAGCACTTTATATTTTTGCCCATCGTTTCTGCCCAGTCCTTGAACTTACACTGATACTAATCTTAAGAAATGTTTTCCTGAAGATTTGAGTTTAGTTTGTCCATGTTTAACTTTTCTGCTGAAAAATAATTAATGTTATCAGTAAATTAGAATAGATAATTGAAGTACAAATTTGTTAATTTGAGCCAAAAAGCCCAACAGTAAACTATGAAGTATTTGAGTGGCATTATATTCTGTCTCTCCCCCTCCCTCTCCCTCCCTCTCTCATTCTCTGTCAGCGTTCCAAATATCATCCAGAATTAAATCAGAGTCCAAGGCATAGCTTTCCTCAAAGTTCCAATTTAATAAGAGAGACATGTTGGTACATCTGTGGAAACCCGAATCTGAAAGCTTCCGGGGTTTTCCACCCAGTTGAAAGTTCGTGATCTTGCCCACATACCTACAAGTCCATCACATGGTCCAATCTTCCCCGCCACGCTGGCATTTCCACCCATCTAGTTCCAGTCAGGTGCAGAGGTGCAGAGACAAAGAATGACCTTGGGCTTCTAGAAAGGAATGTTTTATTTTGACAACAACATTCTACTCCTTACTAGTCCCCTTCCCAATTACCCCACTAATGAAACAGCATAGTAAAATAAGAGAGAGTGTGGCAGGCCAAAGATCCTAAAAGGAATATGACTGGAGGCCTGACACTCTCCCTCTTCCTCTTCCCCTCCCTCCCCCTCTCCCTCTCTCTTATGCACACACATATAGATCAGAACTGGAATCCATGAAAAATATGGCCTGACTTTGCTTCAGACAAAACTATACTGCAGGATGAAAATGCAGGGAACATTAGTGCAAGCATTCTTTAATGATGTGACAAAGTTTTAAAGTGTTAGCTCTAGCCTTAACATTTTAAACAATGCATCTGAGGATACAATTACTGTAAAAGGATCCCACTTTCCATCTCACAACTAGTTGCTAAGTCGTCATTAACAAGGCTTCTTCCAAAGGACTTACTGAGTCCTTTCAAGTACACATGACCTGCATCTAGAAAAATGCCCGTTTATCAATCACAACCATTTTGCATCACTTAATGAAAAGATACTTCCCATAAAATTACAATCCTGCTCCTCTAGAGATATATAAGAAGCAAAGGATAAAAAGGACAAAGTCAAACAATTTAAATAACATTTACGTGCAAACGAATAATGAAAAAACAAAACCTTGTGTCAAATTATAATCAGCCCAATAAACTTCAGCTTTCATGAACTTACAATATGAATGTCAAGGAAAAAAGAAAAGAAAAGAAGAACAAATTTCTGAGTCAGCAAATATGTTTCTATCTTGTATCTGAAAGGCATAGGATCCCAATTATTGTTCAGTTGATTTTATTTTAAGGTATTTATCCAAAAGAAAAGTGAGAGCAAAAGAGACCCTGAATTGAAGACCATCTCCTTCCTCTTTAATTGAAAAAGAATAAGTAGTCAGTTCAGTTTTCATGTGGGTAAGGAATTCTAATTTGAAAATTAGAAGTTTACATTAAAACAGTGGAACAAATTTCTCCATAAAAATGTATAGGATTATAATCTCACCACACCTGGCTCTGAAGATTCTGCAGTAAGTATTTATCTATTTTCAAAGTAAATTTTGAACCACTGCTTCAAGCAGGGGTGGGCTGTTGGGGGTTCGCATGGGTTCGTGTGATCTTCTAGCTAGGAATCTGCCAAGTTTGGCGAACGCCCAAATGCCACCCCGGCTGGCCATGCCCACCCCTCCCCTCCCACCTCTCCCAGGAGTCTCCACATCAGTGATGGGATTCAGCCAGCTCGCACCTATTGGGGAGAACCGGTTGTTAACTTTCTAAGCAGTTCGGAGAACCGGTTGTTGGAAGAAATCTCATTTTGTTTTTTTCCACTTCACAGGGCTAATCCTGTAAGGAAGGCAGGGAGGAAACATTCTGGTGTTGTTTCTAGCCTAATCTTGATTGCCCTGCTTACAGAAACTGCCTCTCCGGTTAACCCTTAGTACATTGTAACAGCTAAGGTGAAGCGCCCATTGACGTGAGTGACCTTGAGTTGGCCACGCCCACCCAGTCACATGACCACCGAGCCCCACCTACCCAGCTGGTCATTAGGGCAGAGAACCGGTTGTTAAATTATTTGAATCCCACCACCACTCCGCATGGCCCGTTCATCATGCCAGGTAAGTGTGGGGCCCAAGTGGAGACCTGGGAGGGGGAAAATGGGCCTACCAGAGGTTCTGGAAGTTGGGAAACGGGCCTGTTTCTGGCCTTCAGAGGGCCCCTGGAGCCTGGGGGAAGCAATTTTCAACCTCAAGAGCCTGGGGAGGATGAACCCCCCCCCTCCACTGTGGTGCAGGAGTAGGCCACGCCCACCCTGGACATGCCCATCCAGCAGCAGGGCAGCGAACCCTTTGCTGCAATTTTTGAAGCCCACCCCAGCAATAGTATCAGCCTAAAGACACTGTGATGTACAAGAATATTAAACTATAACTATTGGATATATGAGGAGTGACAAATACTTACTGTATATTTTCTAAAATAAACTACATATTTGGTATGCTTTAAAAAAATCATTACTTGCATTGCACTATATTTTGCACTATAGTGACCGTTTTAGATTGTGCTTTATGAACCAGAATATATATAAATGTAGATTAACTTTGGTCTCTCTGCCCAACCCATCTCAAGGGTTGTTATTTTGGAAAAATAGGAGTTTATATATGTTTGCCTGTTATATATAAAAAACAAAATAAATTGAGGATAAATAAAATAATAAATTAACAGATTATTTTTATGGAATTATGTATAATTGCATATTTGATATTGTTGAAATTAAGAATAAATAACATTAAATAGTATAAGCAGTAGGTATAAAAATTTTAAAACTACTGATAGATATTGGAAAAGATGCCATATAAAATGAGTATATTTTATATTGGGAATTATGATATGTTGAATTTAAATACTATCTATTAAGATGAAAAAATATGCTGTAATATCTTTTAAAGATGTGTATTATTCATTAATTGATTTATTATAATTAATGACAAAATCTAGGTTTGATGTTCAAATCTTAAGGGTAATTAAAAATATCCTTTTCATGAAGGAGTAAAATTTCATTTGACAGGCTGCGTAGATTTCAAGTTACGAATACATGGTTAATATTCACAACTAGATCATTTAAATCAAACTCATAACGGTGGCTTGTTAGAATTCATCATTCCTCTTCAAGCTGTTCATCTAGTATTTATCTTCTTGCAAATTTGAATATACAGCACTTTTCCCATGAATTATTCAAATAAAGATCGAAAAGATAAATAAAAATGAATGAGAAAGCAGTACTACCTGAGACCTTGTTCAAAAGTTTCCTTTATATAGCTGAAGAAGTATTGCTGGTTATTTAATCAGGGCAAAGTTTTTATAATCAATCTCTATAATGGAGTGACTAGAATGTCCTCTAAATAAGAGTATTTATCTATTAAGCATTATATAAATGTATTTTGTATTTTAATACGTTCATTGTAGCAAATATTAAAATATAAAGCCTGACTACCCAACTCAATATTATCTCTCCTGATTTATCACTGTTCTCCAGATTCACAGAGAAAGGAAAATCTTTTGCCGTCACTTACTTTCTGCTTATTTCAAAGAAGGTGCTTTCCAAATGCAAATCAAAGTTTTACCTGTGATAGGAACAAATAACATTCACCTGGTCTGCATTTTTAAACAATTTGACCATATTCACACCTTCCAATCAAATTGACAAATTGAAAGAGTTATTCTTCCAAATGCATCCTGCTTCACATTTTACAATACAGTAATTTCCCACTCAAACACGTGAAGAATAAAAATATATACAATATTTTTTGGAGTATAAGACACACCTCTTTTCCTCCAAAAAGAGAGAGAAAATCTGGGTGCGTCTTTTACACTGAATATAGCATTTTTGGCCTCCCGAAACCCCGCTCCCATTGCAAAAATGGCCTTGGATAGTCTTTAGGAGGCTTCCAGAGTGCTCCGGGAGGCTGGGGAGGGCAAAAATGAGCTCATTTTGCTCATTTCTGCCCCCCCCCCCAGCCGTCAGGAACATTCTATAAGCCTCCTAAAGGCTATGCATGCCCCCTCCTTTTTTTGACAAAAAATGGGCCTGTTTTTGCAAAAAACAGACTGGTTTTTTTGCTCATTTTGGGGGGCCCCAGCCCCCAGGAGCACTCTACAAGCCTCCTAGAGGCTATGTATGCCTTTTTTTGACAAAAAACGAGCCCGTTTTTGCAAATAATGGGCCATTTTTGGGAGGTCTGTAGAGTGCAAAAACTTTTTTTTTTTAAAGTTGCCTCTTCAAAATCTTGGTGCGTCTTATACTCCGGTGTGTCTTACACTCCAAAAAATGCAGTATATTTGCATTCAGGAATGTATTTTGGAGAAAATAGTGAAGAAATATACACCTTTTAAAAAATGAAGAGGCAAGCAGAGGTTATGTTTGAACATTGAGTTAATGCCTTCTAGAACTAAGCTGAGTCATCTGTCCTTATCCTTGAGCTATGATGCCTTCCCCAAACAAATATTAAAACTATGTGATTATTGCAGGTGGAGGACACAGAGAAAGTTCATTTTTTCCCTGTCTTTAAAAAAAAATTGTGACAATGCTTTTCTATATAGGATGTATAACGATAAAAATAAAAATGTCCCCTATCCAGTGGTGTCCCACTCTAGTGCCCATCTCTGTTTCCTAGCTGAGGGTGCCAGCTTTGTCCAAAGATGCTTCTGTAGCCATGTGGTCAGCATAACTATATGCCAAGGACCACAGAATGCTATTACATTCCCACCAAAGTGGTACCTATTTATCTATTATGAGCTCTGGTAGTGCAGTGGCTAGAATGCAGTACTGCAGGCTACTTCTGCTGACTGCCAGCTGCCTGCAATTTGGCAGTTCGAATCTCACCAGGCTCGAAGTTAACTCAAGCTTCCATCCTTCTGAGGTAGGTAAAATGAGGACCCAGATTGTTGGGGGGGGGGGGAATATGCTGCTTCTGTAAACCGCTTAGAGAGGCTGTAAAGCACTGTGAAATGGTATATAAGTCCATGTGCTACTGCTATTCACATTACTATGCTTTCGAACTGCTAGGTTGGCAGGAGCTGGGGTAAGTAACAGGAACTCACCCTGTTGCGCACCTCTTGGATCTTGAACCCAGAATGTCAGCTGACAAACTCAGCATCTTTAACCACTGAGCTATTCTGTCTTTGTAGGAATGTTTAGAGTCCTACAAATGATCCTTGAGGCCAATTGTCTTATGAATCGTTAATTCCAAATACCACACCAGTTTTAGAAACTAAGGGGCAGAGTTGTAAAGTAAGTTGTGCCAATTATCATTTCAGAGGACAGGAAACAATCCCTTTCATAAAGAAGAGAAGAAGCTGGGACAAGGCCATAATAATCAATGGAATCTAAATGGTTTGAAGTCAAATACATAGGGGCAATATCTGATTACTTAAAACACCAGCCTGACTTTGTTTACCATTGCTCCAACAAACAAAACGTTTTGGCATTTTAAATAACCAAATGGAAGAGTTTATTTAATGGACAGCTTCAACCACAACGGGATCACTGTTGCACAAGAAAACACAAGTTTAGTATTTACCCCAAACTGGATCTTTCACTGTTATGCTGTGCTCCCTCCAATATGTTAAGTTCCTTTGTGAGCCAGGGCAGAGCTGGGTCCAAACTTAATAAATCCTCAATTCACCTCATGTATCACTGTGACATAAATGAACAAGTCATGGTGTCAGAAATGGGGTTGAATTCCCTGTGAAGAAAGGATGGCATGAGCAAACAAGAAAAAGAAGAAAAAAAAACAACACCCAGGAACCTGCTGGTTTGTTTAAAGAAGTATTACCATACAGTTACATCATAGAAATTCAGCACAAACCCAAAAGCCTGCCGATAGCAGCTTTACTGTACAGTCCCTTAAGAACTGAATATTCTTTGGCAGTAGCAGTATTTGTCTCTGAAGCAAGCACCGGAGCTGAAGGTTACCAATAATGTGGAAAGCCAATGGCAATGCTTTCCAGATAGCTTTCTGATGCAATTTTTTTTTCAAGTCAAAGCTGAGTTCAAGCTGATCTTAATATACATAATCGGTTCACCACTTATGTTATTGGCTAGGCTTATTAATGAACAATGAAGCAGTACCACACGATTTAGGCCAGATCGATTTAATTTCTGCTCATATGCCAATTACCAGCCTAATATGGTGGCCAACCAGATGGTTTATAATTTCCTTTGTAGGCATATGAAATGGTAAGCATGCTGCGTTTGATTTAACAAAAAAATTATTTGCAGACATAGATTACCATAGGTGATATTGCAGATAATGAAACAAATGCCCTGAACGGCTAATCTTGCTGCTATCTACATTATGTTGCTGACACTATCGGTAGGGATAGAGACAGAGGTGGGTTCCTACCAGTTCGCACCTATTTGGTAGAACCGGTTCGTCAAATCTACCGAACCGGTTAGAAGAGGTTCTACCAGTGGACCCGGAAAGCAGGCCACACCTACAGAAGAGGTTCCAAAATTTTTTGAAACCCACCACTGGTCCTTGGATATGATTATTCTACCCTATCATAGCAATAGCAATAGCAATAGCAGTAGACTTATATACCGCTTCATAGGCCTTTCAGGCCTCTCTAAGCGGTTTACAGAGAGTCAGCATATTGCCCCCAACAATCTGGGTCCTCATTTTACCCACCTCAGAAGGATGGAAGGCTGAGTCAACCCTGAGCCGGTGAGATTTGAAACGCTGACCTGCTGATCTAGCAGTAGCCTGCAGTGCTGCATTTAACCACTGCGCCACCTTGGCTCCTATTTATAAAACTCAGTGCCTCTGTGAAAGGTAAGGATGACTACTGCGTTTGTGCTGCAATCAGAACATTGCGTGTGTTGAAGTTGTTTTAACGCAAACCAAAGATGCCTTTTAAAAAACAAGTTGACATCATATTCTTATGCATGCCAGTGCTGTGTGTGAGGTAATTTAAGGTGGTTCTGACAAGTGTCATTAGCATCTTCATATCTGGTCACATGGGCAGCAAGCCACTCCCATCCAGTCACATGGGCGGCAAGCCACTCCCACAAAGGAGGCCATACTCACAGACTAGGTTCGAACAATTTTTGAAACCCACCACTGGATAGAGAATTCTTTCAGTTCATTTCTTCACAAAATTTCTTATCAATTTCTCAATGACTATAAGTTCAATGTTATTCTATCGGCTGTACATTTAGCAGAATGTTTGCATTGATATTTCTATGCATTTTTATATAAATGCTTTCCAATGTATGCATTTGTACAAAAGCCATTTTTAATGGGCATATTATTTCAAGCAACTTTTCTTTAGGAAGACAATTTTTTGGATACGTTTTTCTAGTAGTCATATCCTTAGGTGAATTATTCCCTAATATGGATATATTTGAAGTGCATTGCTTTAATTCTGGGCATGTTGTAGGCTCTATATATTTGGCATCGTAAACAATTGCTGTAGTGATATAACAAGAAAAAAAAACCATGGAATTCAACTTCTTTGTTGGATCCTAATTATTGTTAGGAATTATATTTCTGTGTGAAGAGCTGGTGGGAACAGATGAATCAAAAACAAGGAGAAAGACTCATGAAAAATATTCTAATTGACAGCTACGGTACATGGTTTGTTGAAGACATAAGCAATATAAAACTGCTGGTTCAGTTTTTATTTGCTGTTCTTTTCAACAATATTTATTTGTTTGCATCCTGCCTTTATTATTTTTACAAATAACTCAAGGCTGTGAGCATATCCAACACACCTTCCTCCTCCTATTTTTCTCACATCAACAATCCTATGAGGTACGATGGGTTGAGAAAAAGTGACTTGGTCTAAGGTCACCCAGCTGGCTTTCATGGCTAAGGCAGGACTAGAACTCACTTGATTTCTAGCCTGGTGCCTTAACTACCGGATCAAGCCTTTGAAGTTTTTTTTCCCATCCAGTTTCTGAATCCATTTACAAGTTCTCATGAGCTTGTAAGGGACTTACAGAGACCTCTAAGTTCACTTTCATGAACCTTCTTCATATTCTACCCATTTTAGGAAAGTATGGGCACAGATCAGTAGCTGCATTCAGACATTGTAGATTTTATAGAAGTTTAGGGTTTTTTAAAAAAAATGAAATTTCTGATGTTTTTTTTAACTTTGTGAAGTTGCCCAGAATGGTTTAAAGTTGAGTAGTTTAGAAAATAAACAAATAGATAATTGGATAAGTTTAAACAAAAATGTATTTTTCACCCATCTCATCCCTAGTCATATAAATATGTCTGCCCTTTGTAATCTCTACAATGTTCTTGCTAGCAATTTTTGACCCCAAGGAAATGATCTTCCCCTTTATCTGTGTTTGTTCTCTGTGTTTGTTCTCTCTCCCTCTCCCTCTCCCTCTCTCCCTCTCTCTCATATGTATTTCCTTTAAAACAAATGTTTGGTTTCATTATTGTTTAATTTTATTTGATCATTTTGACTGCTTGTTTTGAAAATGTGCTTTAATGATTGAAAACTTACCTTATGTTTTCATTCATATATATTCATAAGTTGAATTGAGTTGCTTATAACTTTTTGGGCAGGTAGGAAAGCAAAGTAAACATTTCTTCAATCATTAACTACAATATATTGATTTTTATACTCAGTAAAACGCTGTTTTCAAGAAAAAGAAACCGATGGATGAGCGATTTCTCCAGTGAAAAAAAATCCAATACGATTGTCTATAGATATTCAGCCATCATTCGTTATAATGACCCCTATTTCCTGTAAATAACAAAGAAAGCAACTGGTAGGAGACATTTTAAATTTCCCGTGACCCGTCAAAACCGCGGTCGACAAAACCGCGCTCGACGAAAGCGCGTACCTGACGTCATCAGCAGCGCGACGAAAAAAATTAAAAAATAAATAAAATTAAAATTAAATTAAATCAAGCCGATTCACATAAAGGTAAGGGTTAGGTTTAGGGTTAGGTTTAGGGTTAGGGTTAGGTTAAGGGTTAGGGTTAGGTTTAGGGTTACGTTAAGCGTTAGGGTTAGGTTTAGCATTAGGTTAAGGGTTACCGTTAGGTTTAGGGTTAGGTTAAGGGTTAGGTTTAGGTTTAGGGTTAGGGTTAGGTTAAGGGTTAGGTTTAGGGTTAGGTTTAGGGTTAGGTTTAGGGTTAGGTTTGGGGGGGGTTAGGGTAAGGTTTTTGCTTTAATTTTAAATTTACCGCTCACAGCGCGATGTTTTCGTCGCGCTGTGATGACGTCACGTACGCGCTTTTGTCGAGCGCGCAATTGTCTACCGCGATTTTGTGGTGGAACCAAATTTCCAATTAAAAATTTATCTTGGCCCAAGCCTTCTTGGAGAACTAACTAGATTAGTTGTTCGGTTTTTCCAGTCCAAAAGAATTTTTCATCACTGTCAACCTAAAAGGACTGCTTTTAAAATGGGCAGACCTAGAAAAAAATATCTTGTCCATCAGTGTACTTCAACAAACAGTATTAAGAGTGCATTTATGGACACTCTGTTGCATGTTTTTCTTTCTTCCTTTTGCCTGGAAATATTTCAAAATTGACTATATCATTAAAATAAGGTAAGGGAAATCCAGGGCTCAGTTGTCATCCCCCCTCCTCCTTTTACTGAACATCTGGAAGTAGCTGCTGGTTTACTTTTATGTTAGGTCAATGTGAGATATCCATATGCAGATGATACCCAGTTGGGTTCACCAACAAATGCGCGATTCAGCAATAGCAGTAATAGCAGTAGACTTATATACCGCTTCATAGGGCTTTCAGCCCTCTCTAAGCGGTTTACAGAGAGTCAGCATATTGCCCCCAACAATCCGGGTCCTCATTTTACCCACCTCGGAAGGATGGAAGGCTGAGTCAACCCTGAGCTGGTGAGATTTGAACCGCTGAACTGCTGATCTAGCAGTAGCCTGCAGTGCTGCATTTAACCACTGCGCCACCTCGATGGACAAATGAGTGCCGTCAAAAGAGAAAAGAGAAGAGAAATCAGGATTAGTGAGACTAAACTGGAGACTGATGAGCTGTTACAGCAACTGGGCACGGCTAGTCTAGTGAAGAGAAGGATCAGGGGAGACATGATAGCAATGTTCCAATATTTCAGGGGCTGCCACCTGGAAAACAGGTGGTCAACCTGTTTTCCAAAGCTCCTGAAGGCCAGACAAAGAATAATGGATGGAAACTGATCAAGGAAAGATTCAATGTAAAAATACTGAGAAATTTTCTGACAGTGAGAGCAATGGAACAGCGTGCCTTCGGAAGTTGTGAGAATTTTATCACTGGAGGCTTTCAAGAAGAGATTGGACTGCCATTTGTCAGAAATGGTGTAAGGTCTCCTTCTTGGGTGTAGGACTAGATGACCTACAAGGTCCCTTCCAACTCTGTTAATTTGTTAAATACCAACTTAGACTCTGGAAGGGGTTGTGCTGCTCCACAACGGCAGCATGTAACAGGGTCTTTCTTGGTTTCATAACTTACTCTAACTTGAGGATCAAGTGGACGCATGTCCAGTAGTGTCTTTTCTTTGCTTTGGCTAATGTGCTACAGGTAATCCTCAAGTTACAATCACAATTGAGTCCAAAATTCCTGTTGCCCAGTGAGGCATTTGTTAAGTGAAATTTTCCCCATTTTACTACCTTTCTTGACACACTTGTTTAGTGAATCACGACAGTTGTTAAGTTAGCAACACAGTTGTTAAGTGAATCTGACTTCCTCTTGAGTTTGCTTGTCAGAAGGTTGCAAAAGGGGATCACATGAACCCAGGACAGTGCAACCATCATAAATATGAGTCAGTTGCCAAATGTCTGAATTTTGATCATGAGACCATGGGGATGCTTCAACAGTTGGAAGTTTCCAATATAACGTGTTGGTTATTACTTATAAAGCTCTGTATAATTTTGGAGCCCAGTTACCTTCAGTATGACTTATTCAGTGTTGAATCTGTCTATCCACCATATAAAAACAGAGAACGCCTCTTGATAGTGCCCATGTATTGGGAGATGTAATGAAAGGGAAATTCTCCACAGAGGCTTGTCTCCTCTAACAGAGATTTTTAAACTTTTCCTGGCTGTGAAAACTGTTTAAAACAAAAATTCTCAGAATTTTGCCCAATCAAGAGGCAAAGGTCAAATGAAAGAAAAGTGACTGTGTTTGAGTGAAAATTTTTACTGTCTCATGGAACCCTATCAAAATTCTCACAGAAAGCTAGGGCTCTATGGGACCAATTTGAAAAACGCTAGCCTATGGCAGGAATCCTCAAACTATGGCCCAGGGGCTGGATACGGCCCAGTGAAGCCATTAACCACGAGGGACAGAGGTGGGTTCCTACCAGTTCGCACCTATTTGGTAGAACCAGTTCATCAAATCTACTGAACCGGTTAGAAGAGGTTCCACCAGTGGACCCAGAAAGCAGGCCACACCTACAGAAGAGGCTCCAAAAATTTTTGAAACCCACCGCTGACACACACACACACACACAGAGACAGAGAGAGAGAGACAGACAGACAGACAGACTGACACAGAGAGAGAGAGAGAGAGAGAGAGAGAGAGAGAGAGAGAGAGAGAAAGAAAGAAAGAAAGGAAGAAATAAAGAAATAAAAAAGAAAGAAAAAGAGTGAGAGAGAGATAAAAGAAAAAAGAAAAAAGGGACACAAAAGGAAGGAAGGAGAGAGAGAGAGAGAGAGAGAGAGAGAGAGAGAGAGAGAGAGAGAGAGAGAGAGAGAGAGAGATTGGCCAGCAAGCCACTCCTACCAGGTCACATGGCCGGCAAGCAACTCCCACAAAGGAGGCCACACGCACAGAGTAGGTTCCAAAATTTTTTGAAACTCACCACTGACGAGGGACCACAAGGCTGCCCCACTCCCATTGCCCCACCTACCCTCCGGCCCCCACCCACCTTCTGAAGGCCGAGGAGACCAAAAACGGCCCCATTTTTGGAGAGGGAGGGAGAGAGAGAGGAAGGGGACACCCGCATCCCTTCGCTAACCTGCTTTCCACCCCAGAAACATAACAAATTAAAGTTTAATTTGTGTGCATTGTTTAATGGACTGCTGAATTGGCCATGACCACCCGGTCACATGACCACCTAGCCACAACCACCCAGGCAGTCCATCCCCCCAATAGGCTGAGGGACCGTGAATTGGCCCCCTGTTTAAAAAGTTTGGGGACTCCTGATCTATGGAATGATTTACGCCCAGAATCAAGAAAGACTCTTTCCACTGTGGTAATCTTGAGTCTTATAAAATCCCAATTATTCCAAAAATAATCTTGGGGTTATGCTGTCTATAGAATGTAAATAAATAGTGATAGTTTGCTTTATTGCACAGTATTATTTACAGTAATTGTATATTGCAGTTATCGCTGTATTGTTTTAACCTGTTCAATTCATTGTTAGTGTTTTTGCTGTAAAATCTTAGAGCTGACTGTGATTGAGGTAGCATAAAGCCCCAAAAATAAATAAGGAACTCTTTCAACCAACTATAACTGAGGTTAAAAATTAGAATGTTACAGTATGTTGTTCATGCAACTCTATTTTTAAAGCTGAACTACTGGACAAAAATAATTAGTTTGGATTTCTACTTTTTAAAAATAAGCTATTTAACCTTTCCCAATATATTTTATTCAAGCTATTGTCTTCACTCAGAGATTAAAAGTTATCCCATGCAAATTGCTTTAACTTTTCTAGGTGTTTAATTTGTCAGTTTACTCTGAAATGCCCACCTCCTGGACTTTGGGCTTCTTCCTGCAAAAGCAAAGTGAAGATGGATTTGTTGTACCTTTAAATGTTTGGTTGATCATACCTCTTTAAATCACTCTTTTTTGGAGAAGATCTTATATTCATAATATTTTGAATTCCTTCACCTTTCCCCCTCCTGAAATTTTATTGAATGAGAAGTGGGGAAAATTATAAGGAATTTCAGTTTAATAAACTGGACTTGCAGAATTCTAGGAAGACCTCTGTGCACATTTTGTTGTCCTAAAAAATTCTGTGAAGGAAACCAAAACAAATTTATTTTAGTTGAACATTAATTCTGCAGACATGTTTGCACACTGAGCAATCTCCGCTGTTATCCTTAACTATTTGTTTTCCTGAAGATATATATTTCTAAAACTCTTATCATTTAAGAAAGCTTTGTGACAGGAAATAAATGGAATGAAATGAAACCACTGCAGCCCTGCCCTTGTTTTGAAGGCAAATAAAACTTATTTATTTATTTAATTTTATTTATTTGTCTTGTATGCCACCCACTCCCGGAGGACTCCAGGCGGCTCACAAAAGACAAGGGAAAGGGGGGGAAACGAGACAAAGACAACATATTAAAAACAAGACCAACATTCACAATTTCCGTGGAGGTAGATGTTTCTCAGCTCCCCCCAGCCTGCTGGAACAGCCAGGACTTGGTGGCTTTGCGGAAGGCCGGGAGGGTAGTAAGGGTCCGGATCTCAACAGGGAGCTCGTTCTGGGGAATCGCCAGCTGACATTGGCTGGCAGATGGAATCCGGAGGAGACCCAACCTGTGCGATCTAATTGGTCTGAGAGAGGTAATCGGCAGGAGGCGGTCTCTCAGGTACCCAGGTCCGATGCTATGTAGGGCTTTATAGGTAGCGACCAGCACCTTGAAGCGGATTCGGAGACTAATAGGTAGCCAGTGCAGCTCGCGGAGGATAGGTGTAACGTGGGTGTACCTTGGTGCACCCACAATCGCTCGCGCGGCTGCATTCTGGACTAATTGGAGTCTTTGAACACTCTTCAACTTGGCTACAATATTTTTTTAATGAATATTCTCTTCTGATTTGTGTGAATTCCCAAAACATTCTGGAAGCGAAATGCCACTATGTTGGCTTATTACCCCAAATTGACAGCAATAATATATAATGACAAAATTTACTTTACATTTCACAATGTAGCCTGGATGTACCAGTTCTTAGCGCTTAATCACATTTAAAAAAAAGCAATATACTCAGCTATTTATCTACATACTATTAACACTCCCATTATCACAACCTTTAACTTGGAGAAATAGTGCATCGTGGGGCAACCATTTTTGAGCCAAGGTACCTCAAATGGGCTAATGTATGGTACGTGTCCAAAATCCAGGACCCATGACTCCTGAGGGAATGAAATTCGGGAGAGCTGTGTCTGTCAATGTTACTAATGGCTGCTGGGATGCTGCTGCAGTCATGTGATCTTCATTTTCAGAAGATCTCAAAATCCCTTGCTCCCACACCCACCCAGTAGCAGTCACTTACCTGCCTCCTGGGAAGGGAAAGGAGGGAGGGAACTAAGGAAGATTTCTGATACTCCCTGCCCACTTCCCACAAAGAAACTCAATGGGGAAGCTGGCAGGAAATCTGAAGCTTTTTTGCCCACCTGAGGTCATTCTGTTTCTCTGTTTAGTCAAGGAAACATCTCTGAAACAATGACTCAACCGGCAGGGATGGTATAGTAAATACTAAAGCTATAATCAAGTGACATTTGGTTATTTTAAAATATTTAATATCTTTAAAACTTCTAAATAGTCCCGTCATTGTTACAGGCAGCCTTCTTAAATAAGCACGTCTTTTCTTAAAGGGGTGTTAGGAGAGCAGGAATCTTGCATCGGTGTTTTCATGGCTTCCTACCAGGAGTCAAAGTGCTTTTGAGCATTCAGCCTAATATTAAATTGTAAGGTATGATTTTAGTAACAAATAAATTGTCAAAAGGGAACGGTTCCTGGAATCGTTATTAGAGAATCCTATACCAGATTAGAAGGTTCTCATTCAATATATAGTATAGGTCAGTGTTTCTCAACCTTGGCCACTTGAAGATGTCCGGACTTCAACTCCCAGAATTCCCCAGCCAGCGAAGTGGCCAAGGTTGAGAAACACTGGTATAGGTGGACTAGCATCGTTTATTCTGGCCTAACAGAATGTCCATCTATCAAATTGTCATGAGACTTTCTTCTAAAAAAATAATTCATTGATATAAGATAAGAGCTGCACACTTACTCCCTGCCCTGTATCTCAGTAATTGATACTTCAATCTACTTTCCTCTTGGCACTGTGTGGGGGTAATATTGATTATATATTCTTACATGGACTAGGACTGCCTAGAACAGTGGTTCCCAATGTAGAGCCCACACCCCACAGGGAGGCAATTTGATTTTTAATGGGGGCAATTTGAACCTTCTTTAAACCAAGTTAATGGCCTTTTAGGCTTCCTCTGTGTGAGTAGAGTTCACTTTTTGAGTAAAGTAAGAATTATATGTCACAGGAGGAGAGGGCATCAGGATTTTAGAGATGCTTAGGTGGGGCATAGCCAAAAAAAGGTTGGGAACCATTGGCCTAGAATGATGAAACAATATCCCTATTCTCTATTCTAATGTAAACACTTCCCATAATTACCAGATACTTCCCTCTACTTATATTAAGGAGTTTAACACCATATACATTTGCCCACATAGGGGAAGAATATTGCGATCTCTGAGCCTTGGGGAGAAGAAGTTTTATCATATGACTCTACTTCTTTCCAGTCATGTCTTGCCCTGATCCTCAGGTGTGATGGAGAAAAGGGTTAACTTGCATTTACCTCAAAACACACCTCACAAACCATATTTAACTAGCAGTATGTCAGCTCAGGCAGGGTCAGTGTGATTTGTGAAAGACAGCCACATCCAATTTCACTTCACATGACTTGGCTTTAAAATTGGAGAGGGGGAATGTTCATGTACTCTTTTTCTGACATTCCCACCTCAACATGCATGTTCTGATAAAGACAGTTGTGACCACCTGAATAAGCAAACCCATATTCTAAAAACAAGGATGAGCTGGAGGCTGTAGGTAACTTTGGCCATCCCAATTAATTGGACCCAAGGGCCCATATTTTTATACAACCAAGTTTTGAATAGTGATATTCATGAGAGGAAAGCTTGGTGGCCTCCTGCGTGGTTCACCAGCCCACAATTTATGGTTCTGGAACATGTGCCTGAATTATGTATAGAATATAAATTAACTGAATGGTGCAGATGGTATTTTTCTTTTAGGAAAGGATTTCAGGAGCTTCTAGGGCAACCAGCTGCGAATGGAATGCAACTGCCTATCAAACCTACAGCTGAAGTGACCGTTATGAAAACATCTTGTTTGAATTTGATTGGACATAGGGGCCCAGTGATGGGAGGCAACTAAGGGAGGAAAAAGTTAGACTTTGGGATTTTGGCATGTGATTCTCAGTTCTGCCTATGTAAACCACACCTTTCACAATAAATGGAGTTAAGGATTGTTCTTACTTAGAGTTTCAAGCTGAGGCAGTCTACACTTTGTTATTTGAGCCCATTCTTATTAAGAAGGCTTAACAACAGCCACACAAAAGAACTATTTCACGTGCTGAATGGCAGTGATGTAGCATGGGCCAAAGGGTTACAATTTTTATCGTCTTGTCTATCAGTGTACTTTATGGGCACCCTTATATATTCACTAAGGGCAGGACATAGGATTTTTGGCCCAGGATAAGATATAGCTGAGCCGACAGCTTTTTTCCCCTCTCCTTTAGTAAAACTCTTGTTAGAAATGCATTGCTGTGCATGGCTTGCTTATCATCGCAGAGCAAAACACTTTATCATAAAAACAAAGCTCAAAGATATGATTTTTAAAAAAGGATGGAAAAAGATTTGATTGCTAGAGAGTTCAAAAATAATTAACTGGAACTGTAATTCTTCCTTCCCAATGTTAACAAGAACACCACCACCACCCTTCCTCAAATGCCAACAGATTCTTCAGCAAAAATGTGGATGCAGTGTTACGTATCTCTCCTTCTCAAGTGTTTTAGTAAAATTGTGAAAACAAATGTAATAAGGAAATGAAGATGGTACAGTAGCTACATCTTTAAAAAACAACTGAGCTCTGATCATTGCTCTTGGTGAATGCATTAAGTAACTTTCTTAGATTAATTGAAAAAAAGTCATTGACTATAAGATGATCATCAGCCTGGAGTTCTCATAAAAGCCACAAATGACCATGATCAAATCATCCTACTTCAGAAACAGTATGTGAACCCTTAGCTCTCTAGAAAAAGCTCTAATGCTCAGAAATGTGGAAGGAAAGAGAAGAGGACAACTAGCAGCAAGGCAGATGGTGATGGGTGCACTGATGGAAGACTTGAAAGACCAAGTTAGAATCAGATTGTCATGGAGAAAAATCTGTCTGTGAGGTTGCTGAGAGTTTTGATGGTGCATAATCAGAATCAATAGATGATGATGGGCAACAGATTTATACACACACACACACACACACACACACACACAAATTCACAAAAGCTCCATATGGTATTTTGAATTCACTTAAACCATGTTTCATTTCATGCCATAAAAAATAATAGACGCACATGAGAACATAACCGAAGGCCTCTTCTTTAGCCATAATCATACAATTTCTGTTTTACTTCTTTATACTGTATAAAATCAGTGCTTGGTAATTGCTTGTCATTCTTGTTTGCTTTGCTTTGTTGATCTTGGACATGACAATGGCATTGCAAAAGAAACCGTTTCTACTTTCCCACAGAAACGGAATGTATGATTAGTTTTTCAGGGCCATATTTAAATTGAATCTTGATCAAAAACATGGTTTTATTAAATGTCAAGGAGAAAAGAATGATGCGATTCTGGGGTGGTTAAAAATACTCAAACCTAAAAAGTAAGGATATTTCTGGTATTAATCTACCTTATGATTACACATGACTAAGATGTGGTAAATGCAGAGGGATTTCTGAGAAAATGAAGGGCATTGGCTCTCTTGATTTCAGAGGAGGGATCAGGCATGCAGCTGACTTTATGGGCTTCAGATGTTCCAGCTGGAAAGATTTGGGGATAACTCCCACCCCACCCCAGTCTGTGTAATTCCACATTAAAGGTGAAAATATCTGTGAGGTCAAAAGTGAACTATTTCTAAATGGAATAGGTCATTGGATCTATGTTTGGACACATTTATTACACAATCCTCCAGTTCCTTTCCATAGCTTTTTGTGAGTCTACAGATCAAGGGAAGAACCCAGTCAGGGCTGAAATTAGAAATGGCATTAAGCACTTGAAAGATGTGGGACACAGGCTACCCATGACACAAATCTATCCCCTCCTCTCATATTATAAAAAATACATCATCATCATCATCATCATCATCATCATCATCATCATCATCATCATCATCATCATCATCATCATCATCATCATCATCTAAATCTAAATCTACCCAACTATTTCCTATCCAAATAACTCTAAATTCATAAAATTGGTTTGGACAATAACTGGACAAAGCAATAATCCAAAAACAAAGCATAGACAGATGAATGAGCTACTTTAATTTTTGAATTCCTATTCAGACCAGATGTCAAAATCCTTCAATTTAATTATCCCATTCACCCATTATTTTCCATACTTTAAAATTAAGTAATTCATTTTCACACTGGGGAGTTTCAGAATCTTGGACAAGAGTAGAAATAAGGGCTAGCTAATGGGACACAGAAGATGATTAGGAAGAACAAGGAAAAACTTTGGTTTTGGGTATATGTTGGATGGCGACGCTATTTTTATTCATTCCTTAGTCTGCAGTCATAGTGGAGATGGAAGGCAGTGGGGATTTTTTGTTTTTAAATACATTGTTAACATTACTTAAATGATTCCCATTTAAATATATATGAATCTTAGATATGACTGTTAACTTGAGTCCTAAAAACTTTCTATATGTGTCATTTCAACCTATTTCTCAATGTTTGAAGAATTACATAAGTACTCATACCTTCCAAAATCAATCATGTTTCTATTATATTTACAAATTGCCTAATGTCATTTAAGAATTAAGCAACATATTAATTCATGTGGAAAAAAAATAACCCCTATTATCTATTATGTAGGAAATGACTGAAATTAGGTTGCTCATTAGCTACAGAGGATTCATTAATTTGCCACATTTTTAATTTAGCAAAATTATCTGACTTCTTCCACAGCCCTGCAACTACACTGCCCAGAACTGCTAGTGCTAAAGTTCCCTTATCTACAGTTCAAGATCTCAATCTGAAAGGCCTCAAATGTGAGTTAATGATAACGCTCTCTGATAGACCAATAGCATGATTAAGTCCTTTTATACTGTATAATTGTGATAGTATTTGAATCCCATTTTAACTATATGTTCAATACATAGCTACCACTTTTTATAGAAAAGTCTAATTACAGTTAAGTCAAGAGAGGAGATAAGAAGACATCCCACAATTGTTTTTGTAATCAGTTAACAGAATCAATTTCATCTATATTTACTTATTCAGCAAAGTCATGGTGATTTTGTAATAAAAAGGTGATTGACGCTTCCTATGTGTGTTAAACATTTGTGGGAAAATGGGACGACGTGAGGTCCCTTTCAATCTAGATCAGTGTTTCTCAACCTTGTTAACTTGAAGATGTCTGGACTTCAACTCCTAGAATTCCCCAGTCAGCATTCGCTGGCTGGGGAATTCTGGGAGTTGAAGTCCAGACATCTTCAAGTTGACAAGGTTGAGAAACACTGATCTAGATCATACCAAGTTCAATGGGACAGTCTCATTTAAGCATGAAGAAGCTTGCAGATGTATAATATACAGCTAATCCTCGATTTACAACTATTCATTTAGTGACTTTTCAAAGTTACAATGGCACTGCAAAAAGTGATTCACTTTGTTTTTCACATTTACAACCATTGCGGCATCCCTGTGGCCACATGATCAAAATTCAGATGCTTGCCAACTGGGATCATGCTTATGACACTTGCAGTGTCCTGGCGTCATCTGACTACATTTTCCGACCTACTGACAAGCAAAGTCAACGGGGAAGCCAGATTCACTTAACAGTTGTGTTACTCACTTAACTGCAGTAATTCACTTAACAACTGTGGCAAGAAAGGTTGCAAAATGAGGCAAAACTCATTTAATAACTGCTCTGTATGGAGAACTGTTGTGACTCAGCAGGCGTCTCCTGTGAGTCTTTTCGGGATGCAAGATTAACAATGCAGCTGGGGCTCGTTAGTGGCGTCTTCTGGTGATAAAAGGACGGATGGTGCCACGCCCTGGTTGCAGGAGTCAACGTTCAACGTTCATTGATCCTAGGTCGTGGTTTATTTGTGAGAGACACTTGGAGAAGTGATTTGTTTTCTGTAAACCTGATTCAAGGAGACACTTGGAGAAGTGCATTGCTTTGTAAGAGTTTTGTTTTGCATTCTGTTATCTTGTCAGAGACTTGATGTTTATTTTTGGGCTCGCAGCCAGTCAGAGCCGAGGACTGATAAAGTTCTTTCCATTTAAATTTGTCTGCCTTGTCGTCTGTTAACGAGCGAGGAAGTGGGGGACAGAAGAGAGAACTAAGCAGGCAGGAACTGAGGTGAAGCAGGTTGCACAGTAATAAACAACCTTTATTGTAACAGCTAACAATGCTAATTTTAAGACAAATCCCGAACCAGCAGCAACAACTTTGGCCATCTGATAGTTCTTTATATAGTAGCTGTCAGACAGTTGAATCAATCAGAAGGCTGCATTATCCCACTGAAAGGCTGCTTGAGTCTTAGCCAATTAGGGGAGTTCTGCAGCTGGCAATGTTTTTGACAGCGTCATAAGTTATAGGAGTTACTGTCTCACTTAGCAACAAATTTTGGGCTCAATTATGCTATAGGTCAAGGACTATGTGTAGGACAATCCTATGCAAATTCTGTATATGTAGGTTGAACTCAGGTTGAAAAGCACAACATTCCGATGAGATACACTGCAGAATTGCAGCATGGCCTGAAATGGAAATATCTCTTTTCAAAAGATAGCTGTGTAATGGTGCCAGAATGAAAGAAGACTGAAATGCTGATGGAAAGGACAAGATCGAGCTGTATATGCCTAATCCAAACACCATTTGTTCTGGCAGGCAATCTGATTCAATTATGAGTTTAAATTGTTAGTTGAGGTTGACAAATGGGCAGACTTTGTGGAAGAGCAAAGATCTGCATCCATTATTTTGTTAATTAGGGGGGAAAAAGAAATTGTTTGGATTTTTTTATAGATGTTTCAGTCATAGCAATATTTTTGTGGTTGTTCATTTCACCAGGCTTGTCTAGTTGCTTTGAGTTGTGGTGGCTCTGATTTGTGTCATCAGTGATAATATCTAGGCTGCTTGTCTTCCCTGTCTTTCTATTGTCTTTGATTCTTCTGAGCATGAGGGCTTTCTCTGTTGATTCCTGTCTTTGTATTATGTGTCCAGAATATCTAAGTATAGTGCTTTTACTAAACAGTTTGTTTACTTCATCTCGTACTGAACAATTGTTCTGCTTACGGTCTCAAATATTCCTGACAATTTTCTCCAGCACCACAATTCAAAGGCAATTTTTCTTCAATGTTTCTTTATTAGCTTTTCTGGTGGTGTAGCTTTCACGGGTTTATGTTGCTATACAATACTGAAAACTATGGCCATTTATCTTTGTTGTCAGTGTGACGTCCTTGCTCTTTAATATTTTATCTGTATCATAGTTGTTGTTTTTTTCTCAAGTAGCAGTGCCTCTGTATTTCAGGGATGTAATCAACCTCCTATAAAATTTTGAATGCAAGAAGATAAACTCTGTCACTACAGCTTCTTTTGTAGCTGTTGATGATGGGTTAGCATTGTGTATTGATATAATTTCAGGGCCTGTTTTGAAGTACTGATCAGCAAATCAGTTTTCAGTTTTGCTCTTCTTTTATCCTTTCATTTGTCAACCCTGAAGTGAACCTGGCTGAGGCCATCTTGGAGGCTTCAGGATTGCCACGCAATAGAGGGAGCGGGGGAATAGCTAGATGGGGTTTTGTAGACCAAACAATAAAGTTTTCTTGTGGGAACCAAGGACATTCTCACAGGTGGCCGGCCAGAGGAGGAGTGAAGTAACTAAGTAACTGGCCAGCACCTTGACTAGACAGCGTGAGTTGGGGGAAAGGGGAAACTTTTATTTTTTAATTAGATGAAAGCCATGGGAACTTCAGAGTCAACTTTCACCAGTTGTGCCAATATGATTTATCCAATAAATTGTTCTTTGAGGAATTCCCTGCCTCTGAGTTCTGTTTCTATGGATGCGTTATTTAGAATGCTGACATCATTCTTAGCAACAGTTTCCTTATGTCTCTGATCTTCAGCAATCAACCTGGTATCCTAATCATAGCTGAGATATCTGATGGTTTTCCTAAGCAATTATAATTCAGTTTTATGCATTTTGCATACCAATTAAGTGGCAGTATACAACCATCACCCATGAGCCATTTAATTTATCTGTATTCCATTCTAAATGTTGTTTCTTGGTTACTAAACATATTCACCAGAACACAGTTGTAATGAACCAGAACATCTATATTTGTATTAGTTATCTGTAATTTGTTGTGGCCAATGTATTGAAAAAGCCTTAATGTAATCAATAAAGGGAAAATAATTTTTAAATTCCTGTCTTTTCCACTATTGTTCAGATGTTAGTTTTTGAATCCTGACTGTGCATCTGGCAGTTCTGGCTCCTTATATTGTTGAAATCCAAACTGCAAAATCTTAAGAGTTACTGGATTTAAAGATAATCACAGTTGTTTGGTAGTTTGGACAATCTTTAACTCGGCCTTTTTCATTTTGAAATATAAATGGGTATTTTCCAGTCCTTGGTTATTGCTCCTCTGTCTCTGTCGCTTTAGATTTCTTTCATTATCTATTTTCAGCATCACATATATTTTTTTATGGCATTTTTGAATATTTTTCATTTTTGACATTATCATGAATTTCGGTTCAGAGGAACTACTGTATTTTTCAGAGTATAAGACATACCTTTTTCCCTCAAAAAAAGAGGCTGAAAATTTGGGTGCATCGTATATACTGAATACAGCATTTTTTGCCTCCTGAAACCCCGCCCCCTTCACCAAAATGGCCATGCATAGCATTTAGGAGGCTTTCAGAGTGCTCCTGGGGAGCGGGCAAAATTGAGCAAAAAAACCTGGCTGTTTTTTGCTTGGTTCCACCAAAAAACCGCGGTCGACTAAAGCGCGCTCGACAAAACCGCGTACCTGACGTCATCACAGCGCGACGAAAAAAGCACGCTGTGAGCGGTAAAGCTAAAATTAACACGTAAACCTAAACCTAACCCCCCCAAACCTAACCCTAAACCTAACCCTAAACCTAACCCTTAACCTAACCCTAAACCTAACCCTAAACCTAACCCTTAACCTAACGCTAACCCTAACGCTAACCCTTAACCTAACCCTAAACCTAACCCTAACGCTTAACGTAACCCTAAACCTAACCCTAACCCTTAACCTAACCCTAACCCTAACCCTAACCCTTACCTTTACGTGAATTGGCTTGCTTTAAAAGCGCTTTTTAAAGCGCCCTTTTTTCTCCGCGGTCGTTTTTGTCGCGCTGTTGCATGCACCCCACCTCTGCCCATTTTTGGCTTCCAGGATGGTGCAGGAGTCTTTCCGGGCCCAAAATGGGGTGGGGGTGGGGCGCTGCACGAGGCCCCAAAGTGCAATGCAACTGTCTCCCCGTGCATGTGCCCTGCCCTCGTGCATGTGCTCGCATGTCCCCTGTATGCACCCTGGCCCCTAAGCATGCATGGTTCGCCATCATGGGTATATAGTTTAATTTTTCTTCTTGTAATATTTAGTGCCACACAAAGGATGAATCCGATTTTATGATTCTCCACTTTGTTGAGGGAGTAATTTCCTTTCAGACCATGTCATATCTTGAATCCACAGTAATCCTCTACTATTTAAGGAATTTCCTTAAGTATACACAGGTCTCATTTAACCTAATTGCAGAGCTTAAGAAACTCCCCTTTAAATTATTAATTGTCACAAAAGAAAAAGACTGAAAGCCATTGCTAATAAACTGCTGAGACTCTCAGTAGTAAGAAAGCTGTCAGATCTTGTTTTGAATGACTTCATTTTATAATAGCTATCAAACTCAAATTTGTTTGTATGCCCATTTCAGCAATACTGGTAAATAGGTAATGCTATCATTCTTTATTGTATCAGGATGCTAACTAGGCTGCAGATAATAAATTTGTACGTAAAGCCTTTCTTGTTTAGAGGGAGTTTTGCTATGAGTAACTGCGAAACGGTCTTTGTTCCATTCCTACCTTAATAGCTCACTGCCACGCGGCAAAGACATTTACTACCCCGAGCAAAGGTTACAGCCAACAAGTATGCTTGGAGCAAAGTTCTGGGGTTCTGAATCTTATAATAAACTAAGGTAAAGCATTTCTTGCTGCTTTGCAAGAAATCGACAGACTTCAGATAAAGCAGCTTCTTTATAACTTTCTTGATAAAGAAACGGAAAAACAGGCAGATGCCGGTTTCAATCTCACTTTGGTTTAACACTGATACCCCTTTTAAAGTCACATCCACAGTTCTGATAAATAACGGCAGAGTCAGCACTGCTAAATCTTCCTGGTGTCTCAGGATTGCATACAGGCAGATGGATTTCTATCCAAAATGATGGTTTTTTTAATGCTTGAGAACACATTTTTGTTACCAGCTTCAGATATTTATAATAGCCTGATGCCAATTGAATTGAATTGAATTGAATTGAATTGAATTTTTATTATTTGTATGCCGCCCTTCTCCGGGAAGGACTCAGGGCGGCGAACAATTCAAAAAGGGAAAAGGGGGGAACATAAAACAAAATACAGATAATTAAAATAAGCAAGAATCACGCAACCACACAAGTTGAGAGGGGAGGGAACTCATCAACCCCAGGCCTGCCGGCAAAGCCAGGTTTTGACGGCTTTTTGGAAGGCCTGGAGAGATGTGAGGGTCCGAATCCCTGCGGGGAGTTCCCTGCGGCAACTTCTTGACACTTCTACCACTGGTAGCACATTTTTCTGACTGGGGTGAGAAATGTCTCTTCATTTTCATAGTGTTAAATGATTCACTCCTGAATGAAAACTGTTTGAAAAAAAACTTCTAGGTTTCATAAAACCAGAGGTGGTATTCAGCCAGTTCTGTCTGGTTCAGGGGAACCTGTAGGAGCGGCTGCAGGAGGCTCCTCCCACCCGCCCTGATGTAATGCACGACCTTCTGCGCATGCACGAAAGGTGGTATGTGCGAGCAAAGCAAGCATGTGCTCGTTTGCGCTCATATTTGCGAACTGGTAGGGAAGGTAAGTGGATCCCACAACTGCATAAAACCTAAATAGGGTTTACTTCATAAAAATGTTCTGTTAGTTAAAAAGCCCAATTAGAAACGATGTAGATTTTAAAAACAATTGTTTTGTTATAAAAATCTGTTTTAGAAAAGAGGCAACTCCCTGACATAAGGAAAGCTTTACATGTAAAAGGTTCCAGATTCGTCCTGGTAGGAAAGGATTGTTCTCAGAAATCGTGAACTGCTGTTGCCGATCAGAATATATGATCGATTCTACACTTTCATGTTGAAAGCTCTGAAGTGCTTCAGTGGTGAAAGGTTTGGCCATGACATCATCGTAGCTCAGGGGATGCCCAGATGATGCTCTTTTCATGTCCCCATTAATGAGCTCACGATAGTGGTACCTATTTATTTACTCACAGTTGCAGGCTTTTGAACTGCTAGGTTGGCAGAAGCTGGAGCAAATAACAGGACTCACCCCACCATGCAATACCATTTGGGTGTCGAACACCGGCTTGTAAATTGTCAACCCAGCATTCTAACCCTGTGAGCCACCACACTTCTACATAGCGTATTTTTCAGAGAATAAGATGCACCGGAGTATAAGATGCACCAAGATTTTGAAGAGGCAAATTAAAAAAGGGGGGGTTTGCACTCTGCAGACCTTTAAAAAAATGGCCTGTTTTTTGCAAAAATGGGCCCATTTTTTGTAAAAAAAAAAGGCATGCATAGCCTTTAGGAGGCTTATAGAGTGCTCCTGGGGGCTGGGGGGGGCGGCAAAACGAGCAAAAAACAGTCCGCTTTTCTCTCATTTTTGCCCTCCCCAGCCCCAAGGAACACTCTAGAAGCCTACTAAAGGTTATGCACGACCATTTTTTTTTGAAAGGTTAGGTGGAGTTTTGGGAGACCAAAAAATGCTGCATTCAGTGTATAAGGCGCACCCAGATTTTCACCCTCATTTTTGAGGGGAAAAGGTGCGTCGTATACTCCCAAAAATAAGGTATATGATGGATAGCTAAATGGACTTATCTAGGATGATTTTTTATGCCTTTAGGAGTCACCACTTTACTAAACAATTATATTTAGTTTTTCAATAATTGCTTTAAAATAGACATTAACTCTAGTTTTGAAAAGGATCAGATCAGATGTAATTATTTGATGTAAGATTCATTGACCTTTAACCTACATTCTGACTTGTTTTCTGATGTCTACTGCAAGGTTAACACACACACACACACATACACACACACACACACACACACAGGCATGCATGTACTCTATTTCCTTGAAAATGACTGAGCCACTCTTTGATTATAAAGTACTGAGTTGGTTGTTCCAATCATCAGTTTAATTACTCTTGGAATTTAACCTTAGGCCTTGGAAATAAATGAATCTATATATTTGGGGCTTATTTTCATCTGCATAATCCACAACAAACATTAACCCACAAAAAGGTGTTCGCCCATCATTTTGTATTTATTTGATAAGTCTGAACCATCAAGGGGGGATTATACAAATGGAAAAAAAACTGTGAACAATTATAATATGTAAGAAAGCGATAATGCAAATTAAATTAATCTAAAACTAAGACAGGCCAAACATCGGGGAAATCAGCTAAAGTGATATCACACTTTAGTTTAGTTTATGGCTAAAAATACATTAAGCAACCTTAACTTGCCTTACTTAGAGCAAGTATCAGACACTCCTGTATCTTGCATCACCCCCTTTATCAAAATGGGGTTTGCGTAAACATGTTTGGTCTGCTCAGCAATTAGATAATCACTCCAAGCACACTGACCAGTATAAAATGTCAACCTGACACGGTCATGTTAAAAAAAAACACCAAATATCTAATGTCCTCTATCACCTGATAATCTTTTAAACATAGTTCTATCAGGTACTCTTCCAGCATCTAATCAAGTTTTATAATTAAAGTCTACATTTATGTTTGCAAGGGGAAGCTTAACCCTTAATGAAGAGAGAAGATTACAATTAATAGTGGGTATTTCCAGCTAAAATCCCCAAAACTTAAATGAATTAATAAGCAACACATTGTTAGTTAAAATCCTATTTATTTCATTGGTGAAGAGGAATGTCATATTTTTTGTTGCTTCGGTTAATGGGATTCACCGAATTTAACTATGCCTCTTTTACAAAGTCAGTAAACCTGTCTTTATGTCAAACTGCAGTATAGCCAACATACGTATAATGAAGAAGGAAGCTGGCTCACAGAAGAAACAAAAATTACTTTGGCTTCACTTTTGATAAATAATGATGGAAGACTTTGGGAATATGGAATGTGTCTTGTAGTTCATGACACTGCAAATTCTATTATCCTACCAGATGATCTTTCCATCTTTGGGGCTAACACCATCTTATGACCATTGAGATAGATCTGTCTGTCTGTCTGTCTGCAATCATGTACATCTAATCATGCTCATGCATACATGGCAGTATCCTCAATGAAATATATGCATAATTGCACATTTACGCATATATTCCATTGCATTTATGAATTGAATTTATGCATAAATTGCACTGTTTAAAATTATTTTTTTCAAATGATGTTGTTCTGTGTTTATTACAGTAGATAGCCCAAAGAAGGCATCAGTAATGAGGGAGTATAGATTTTCATTATTGGTGATGTACAAAACTTGAGGGTATATTAAATTATGAGATTTGGTTTTGCCTGCTATGTTATAACTCTAAGCTGTGCAGAGCCATCTTATAGGGGAAATAGATGACATAAAACTTTAAGAACTAATAAATAAATAAATAAATATCGATTTGGAACTTTGGTAATATGGACAAGGACAAGAATTGGGAGAATTATGCTGAGAGTGCTACTACTTTAGTTACTGAGCACTGGATTCAAGAAATATGCACAGTTAGCAATTTTTGAAAAGGCTGTTTTACTTGCCAATCAAAAATGACATTGTTTGTTATGTACCTGATCATAGTGCCTCAAAAATGTGTGTTTCAGAAACTAGTTAAGCTATTGAGAAATTTGTATTTCCATGTTTCCCTATTAAATGATGAAGAATTTGTACAACAAATGTGGATTTGATTTGGATTCTGAAACACCGAGAACCTGCATTTTTCAAAGGGAGACATAAAACATATATCCATGGTTGAATTACTGTATACATCATACAAGTAAAGATGATAAGAGAAATAATTTTAAAAATTGAGAGGTGAATTGAAAATTTTATGGACACAGAAGGTTAGATGCCCATCTATGATTTTATTCTAAGAAATGCAGAAAAAGAAATATAAAGTTACCGTAACCCCACAGCAGACATTTATGCTGACATATTTGCAACAGAGATACTAAAAAAATGATGAAAGAAGCTGTAAGATCTTGACTAATCACTTAAAAGAAAGATAGGAGAATTGTTCCAATTAGTAGTGAGAGATGAAATATATAAAAGTTCAATGGATATAAATTGTCAATATTTATATAGCAGATCAGAGAATCAGAGAATGAAGATATAAAAGACTGTTTAAATAAAGTCAGCCTACCACATTTGGATGATACACAAAACCTACTCTTATTTGCTCCTCTATCTGAGATAGAGATTAAACATATAATTTTTACCACCATTATTTTGGGGATTTTGTTCTTGTTTTGTCATTTTAAAAGCCGTAAAAATAAATAAACGATACTGCTTTTCTGGCATAGATTTCAAAATAGCAATAGCACTTAGACTTATATACCGCTTCACGGTGCTTTGCAGCTCTTTCTAAGCAATTTACAGAGTCAGCCTATTGCCCCCAACATTCTGGGTCCTCATTTTACCTACCTCAGAAGGATGGAAGGTTGAGTCAACCTTGAGCCTGTGGAAATCGAACTGCCGAACTGCTGGCAGCTGGCAGTCAGCAGAAGTAGCCTGCAGTACAACATTCTAACCACTGTGTCACCACAGCTCTTTACTATTAAAAATATTTTACTAGATGAGACAAAATATATGTAATATATTTCAATGATTTATATTAATTTAATTCTTGGGTGAAGGATGTTGCTTTCTTTTCCTTTAAGTAATATTCAATAATTAATTAATTAACCTATTTTACTGTCATGAAATAGTTCCTTGAAGGACAAAAAATCCTCCATATTGTGTAGGGGTGCTTCTGTTTGTTTCGTAAGACTGTCTGGGCAAGTCATTAGCCACAAAGGGAATTCTGGATGCTGAATTTAAAGCAGTAGTGTAATCAATTACATACAGATGCTGTTTTACAGAGAGATTTAAAATATTATTAACAAGTTGTAACACCATTCTAGATAACAGCATTATAGGATAGCCCGAGTGGTGGGATTCAGCCGGTTCGCACCTATTCGGGAGAACCGGTTGTTAACTTTCTAAGCAGTTCGGAGAACCGGTTGTTGGAAGAAATCTCGTTTGGTTTCTTTTCACTTTACAGGGCTAATCCTGCAAGGAAGACAGAAAGGAAACATTAAGGTATTTCTAGCCTAATCTTTATTGACTTGCTTACAGAAACTGCCTC
The DNA here is from genome assembly GCF_051295495.1 of Thamnophis sirtalis. Classification (NCBI taxonomy): domain Eukaryota; kingdom Metazoa; phylum Chordata; class Lepidosauria; order Squamata; family Natricidae; genus Thamnophis; species Thamnophis sirtalis. The sequence continues at coordinate 135,725,469 of NW_028261385.1, read as the reverse complement.
TCTGGTTAACCCTTATTACATTGTAACAGCCAACGCGAAGCGCCCATCGATGTGAGTGACATTGAATTGGCCACACCCACCCAGTCACATGACCACTGCGCCTAACCTACCCAGCTGGCCATTAGGACAGAGAACCAGTTGTTAAATTATTTGAATCCCAACACTGGATAGCCCTGTTCTGTTTTTCCCAATAGTCATGACTAGGGGACTGCTGTTTAAAGAAATGTGAATAGCTCTTTTGCTACACTTATCTAACCTTCAGTGTTTATGTAGCAATGGCCGGAAAATAAATTAAAAGCAAAGTAGTTGGTTTGTGGAATGTCAGATACCTTGAAAGTGGAATAGAATATTCCATTATGTTCAGCTTTCAAGAAAACACACTCTAGAAGACAGACAGACAATTTTATTCCAGAACTGGAACTTACGTAATGGTCATTCTGACTTTGGAAGATTATTTATAGCCCTATTTGAGTTATAAATGTTTATCTTTCTTTACATGCAAAATGGTGCAGGGCATAGTCCCTATTATATCTGCTGGTTTCGTTTACCGTTTTCTACATATCCAGTCTTAGAATTTAATTCTGAAACAGGTCAGCATCCTGCAGCAAACAAAACTATCCTCATTTAATTAAATGAGTTTTAACACTTTTTTTTTTTACCATAAAAGCTACGTGAAAACTTCTGTTTCACATTGTATAACAATATGGGTAAAACTGATTGGCAATCAAAAATAAATGTTAAAATTTTGAAGAACCACCGTATTTTTCGGAGTATAAGATGCACCGGAGTATAAGACACACCAAGGTTTTGTAGAGGCAATTTTTTTAAAAAAGTAGATAGGTAGATAGAGAGATAGAAAGGGAGAGAGAAAGAAATACAGTAGGTAGGTAGGGAGAGAAAGAGTAGGTAGGTAGGTAGATAGAGGGGGGAGAGAGAAATACAGTAGGTAGGGAGGGAGGGAGAGAAAAGGTAGGTAGGTAGATAGAGGGCTAGAGAGAGAGAAATACAGTAGGTAGGTAGGGAGAGAGAGAGATTAGGTAGGTAGGTAGGTAGGTAGGTAGATGTTTCCAGGTGTATTTATCCATGTGCTGGAGAAGGAAATCCCTGACAACCTGCAGCACTTAAGTCTTTGTTTCAGCTGGCATAGCATTTGATCAATGTAATTCTCATCAATCACTCTAACTAAAGAGCTTTCCAAAAGGGGAAAAAAAAGTTTTTGCACTCTGCAAACCTCCCCAAAACAGCCTGTTTTTTGTGAAAATGGGCCTGTTTTTTTGTGAAAAAAATTGCATGCAGTCTTATGGAGGCTTATGGAGGTTGCTGGGGACTGGGGGGGGGCAGAAAATGGTCCATTTTTTGCTAATATCTGCCCTCCCCAGCCCCCAGGAGTTCTCCGAAAGCCTCCATAAGGCTAGGCACAGCCATTTTGGTGAAGGGGCGGGGCTTTGGCAGGCAAAAAATGCTGTATTTGCTGTATAAGATGCAACCAGATTTTCAGCCTCTTTTTTGAGGAAAAAAGCTGCGTCTTATACTCCAAAAAATACGGTATATGACATTTCGCTTGTAATCAGTTTCAAAACCAATAGTCTAACAAATACAGGAGTCACAGAAGAGGTGGTATTCAGCAGATTCTAATCAGTCCTGGAAAACCAATAGCAGAAATTTTGAGTAGTTCGGAAAATTGGTAAATACCACCTCTGGCTGGCCTCGCCCGCATCTATTCTCTGCCTCCTGAATCTCAGCTGATTGGGAGGAAATGGGGATTTTGCAGTAAGCTTTCCCTGGACTGGGGAGGGAATTGAGATTTCACAGTATCCTTCCCTTGCCACGCCCACCAAGCCATGTCTACAGAACTGGTAGTAAAAAAAAATGAATCTCACCACTGGTTCCCTGTCTTAAGAGTGTTTTGTGGTATGTTCTCAAATTTGGGGACTTTTGTATGTGCATAGTATTCTTATCCTTGGCCCAAAGAAGTTATTAAAGTACCATTAAAATAAAATAAGCATAAAGACCAACAATATCTTACAAGAAATAAAATCAAATTATGAATTTCAGTCATAGAGCAGTATAAAATATAATCATACCTGCTTCAATAATAACTCTAAAACATAAATTAAAAATAACTAAAATTAAAACTTCTAACATACTATTATATTAAATACTAAAATCTGTATAAAAATTCTTACTATTAACACTAAGTTTCAAAGATCTTTGAAAGCCTCAAAAAGGATGCAAAAACAGATAAAGATTAAAACAAGAAAAGAAATTGCTATAGTTTACCCATGTTATGCATCAGAAGTCGGTTGCTCCCAGTTCAGCCCGGATCAGGCAAACCGGTAGTAGCGGTGGCAGGAGGCTCCACCCACCCGCCTGGATGCTTCTGCTGATGCGTGAGAGCGAACTGTAAGTAAAACTGTGAGTAAAAAATTGAGAACCTACCACTGCTGTGGATGCTTAATTATCTGTTTGTTGGTAAAATCTGGCAATGTTGTATGTACTAGAATACAAATCTGATTGATAATAAATGGTTTCTTATGTAATAAAATCAAGAAAAGGTATGACCTATAACATTTCAAAAAAGCAAAAATAAAAGTTTCACAACTAATTGGTAATGGGGGCAATGTAAAAACACCTGTGTGATGGTCTCAGTAGCATTTATGCTACATGGACATCAATATATTACATGGATATCAACATGTCCATCAACATGGACAGGTTCTAATTTCTTTTAATCCAATAGAAGAAGATAGTTCTCCAGTAAATGCCAATATAATTGGAGCACAAGATACTGAAAACCTTTCCATGATGCCACTGCATGGATATTTATTTGGTAGTAAATTCAATTATAAATTATAATGAAGCTAGTGGACTTATGTCCAGATAGGTCTACATGGCAATGCCATTTTCAAAAGTGCATCATGTCTAACAAACAAATGTGTCAGGCGTGAAGAATCAGGGCCACACATTAAGTTCCAGTTAAGATGATTTATTGGCCATGTCTGTACACAAAAATCATTAACTAATAAAAGGTAAAGCTTACCCTATCCAGTTGTATCTGACCCTGGGGTATATGTCAGTGATGGGTTGCAAATATTTTGACTACCAGTTTGTGTGCTCCTGTGTATGCGCAACGCTTCTGCACATATGCAGAAGCATCCAGGCAGATAGGTGGGGCTTCCCGCCATCATTATCAGTTCGGCTGAACCGAGCCGAACCGGGAGCAACTGACCACTGGTGGGTGGGTGTGCTCATCTCCATTTCCTAGCTAAGAGAGCCAGTGTTGTCCAAAGACATTTCTGTGGTCATGTGGCCAGTATGACTATATGCCAAGGTGCATGGAATGCTGTTACCTTCCCATTGAAGTGGTACCTATTTATCTGTTTGCATAAAACAGGTGGCGCAGTGGTTAGAGTGCTGTACTGCTAAGCTGCAGTTCGGCGGTTCAAATCTCACCGGCTCAAGGTTGACTCAGCCTTCCATCCTTCAAAGGTGGGTAAAATGAGGACCCAGACTGTGGGGGCGATATGCTGACTCTGTAAACCGCTTAGAGAGGGCTGAAAGCCCTATGAAGCGGTATATAAGTCTAACTGCTAACTGCTATTTGCATGATTTCTAATTGCTAGGTAGGCAATAGGAGCTGGGACAAAAACAGGAGCTCATCCCATCACACAGTGCTTGAGTCTTGAACTGCCAATCTTTTCACCGACGATCTTAATTGCTCCCCCATTGCGCTCCAGTCACCAAATGGTCAGAACAAAACTGACGCTAAATAAGAGTCAATGGAATTCAAGAAGGATTGAACTTAAACCACTTGTGGGAACTTAATGACTCTAGGCTGATTCCTCTCCTGACTCTGCCCTTAGGCTGTGCCTGTCCTTCTCCTGCAAATGACTTTTAAAATAAGAGAAGCATCTATCAGGTTGAAAGGAGCTCAACCAATTTTGGAGGCCGGTGTGAGTGTGTTTATGTCTCAGTATGAATGTCTTTATGAATCCAAGCAAAAGAAGAAATCCAGAGTATATTTTTCTCTCTACATAACATTCAGTTGCTAGGTACATATCAGGGTTACAATTATAGTACACTATTAAATATTTATAGAGTCTTTCTATGTATGGCTGCATGTAAATGTAAGGAAAAGCTGCTGAGGAAGATTAACTTTGTTGGACGTGATCATCCAACTTCCCAGTCAGACTTGTGTTTCTGCTACATATGTACCTGAATATTTGTAATAAAAGTTCATGGTTCACTAAAAAAAATTGAAAAATCATGTAGACAGAGCATGATCTCTATGTTTATTTGCACTGTGCTTTTTCATGCTTAATGCCTTGACCAATAGCAAATGTCAAAAAAAGAGGCAGCTCCGGGTCACCACTTCTGTTTGTAAACAAAGGGTAAATGTCAAATGTTTAACAAGCCAAACATAATGGTTAACACACTGTTCTACATTATTAGATTAAAGAAAAGAAAAACACCCACCAATCCAACTGACAATCTGAAACAGAAAAGACTGTTTTTAGACTGAATGCATTTTTATTTATAGGTTGTCTTTATTAGCCGTTTGGATATTTCAGCACAAAATAAATCCTTTGGCTTCAGGGCAATCCAAAATACAAAACAGGTATTCGAAAAGTTATTCAGCAACTTGTTTCTAATTCTGCAATACTTTGGATGGAAGACTATAACACAAACATAGCTCACGAGTTACATCTTTCTCTGACAGAAAGCCAGAGGCTGGGGCGGGGGGAACCCAAACTAAACCTCTGAAGATCAGACTGTAGCTCCAGAGCCTCTTCAAATGTCACTGTGGGAAGAAATATCCATCTGGTTCAGTTCCAAGCTGGGAGAAAGAAACTGGAAACATGGAGGCTGATTGGAAAGATGGTTTATCGATGAAGCAGAACCACATGGGTGTGTGGTTCTGATGCAGCTGACCAAAATGGAGTTGAGAGTGGGTGGCTTTTATGCCTTCTTTTGGGCTTTGCACTTGAGCTTCCTGCTCCTGTGCAAAAACATGTATTCTATTGGTTGTTGTCAGATTCCTATGATGTCATGGAAGGGTTATGTAGAGGTCATCTCTGGCTCTATAGGCAAAAGAGGAAATGCAAATCCTAGGTGTTTGTCTGAGCTAAACTGGTCAGCCTCTGGCTTCTTGTTTATCTGAGCTCCCAGGTGAAGTATGGCCTCCTCTGGGATGGTGCAATGCAGGGGCTTGTGTTCTGAAAGGGTGTTGGGCAATTCCTATTGTGGCTTAAGGGCTTTCGTCCTGTTTTGGATCTTGAGTGAGGGGGCTTGCTTCTAATCCTACCATCCTCCCTTTGTCCAGACTTTGCTACAGGGAGTTTCAAAACATCGTGTCTTGAATGGATTTTTGCTGCAGTATTTGCTTTGCCTATGAATAGATCTATCTAGTTCTCAATAAGCTCTTTATCTCTTAAGTGCTGACATTTGCTGTGGGCTATTAAGGAAAATGGGGGCTGCTTTCTGCCTCTAAAACATGTCTCTCCATTTCTCTCTATGGGGAAATATAATATTCTGCCTTTAAAAAAATATTTCCTAAAATATTTTATTCTTCTAGGAGGGATAGGCGCTGACTTTCTACATTACTCTTGCAATTGTAATATGTAACATAGCAGAAAAATAGTTAAACACAGAAAGAATAATTGTGTTAAACACATTTATTTTACATTTCCAATTAAAGCACAGGCCTTGCCCCCTTCCCAAGTTACATGTTCTGTTTTAGCAACAGAGAAAGTAGCAGAATGACTGAGTTCAGAGAATATTGCATCATTTCCCAATAATTTAACTATCAAAATTATTTACTATCACTCCTTTTTCCATGAAATTGAGCAAGATTACATAGCCTACCTAGGTGCTCGATAATGATGAAAATATTTCATTTTTACAGCATTCTCTACAGATGTAGAATCTGGACAGTGACTCAGGGATGTCTCTGTCAACAACTGTGCAGATTGGAATAATCCTTGTTTACTTGGTTATACCAGTTCCTCCCTGAAAATTCCAGAGGAAACAGAATAATTATGGGATAAGTGGAAAAGTCTTCCTATTCACTGGTAACAGAAAGTCAGACAAAAAAATAAAATAAATACACAGTTCCTGGAACAGAAAGTCTCTTTCAACCATCTATCCTGGAAATGTTTTAACTTGATCATAGGTCATCTAAAATTGAGGTATGCAACTTACTGATCAAATAACACTATTAAGAATTAAATAAAAGTTTAAAAGTGGAGGGGAGACTCAATGAATGTAGATTATGAAATAAATCTAGTTATAATAGTGAGAGATTAAAAAAAGAGAGAAAAATGTATCTTTGACCTGATAAAGCAGACCTCTTTAAACGTTTCCATCTTCTGCCGCATACCTCCGGAGCTAAGACCGATAAGATCGCACAGGATGGGCCTTCTCCGGGTGCCATCAGCTGGACAATGTCGGCTGGCGACGCCTCGGAGTAGGGTCTTCTCTGTTGCCGCTCCGGCCCTATGGAATGAGCTACCCCCAGAGATCCGGACCCTACCCACTCTCATGGCCTTCCAAAAAGCTATCAAAACCTGGCTGTTCCGGCAGGCCTGGGGCTGTTGACCTCTTGATTGAGGTCCAGCCCCGCTTAGACTGGGTGCATGTTGTGTTTCTTTTAATTTGTTGTGTCTTATTTGTTTTAATCTTTTTAAGATTTCTTATTTCTGTAAGCCGCCCGGAGTCCTCCGGGATTGGGCGGCCTATAAATTCAATAAATGGAAATGGAAATGGTTTCCAATATTCAGTCAGAAAAAGCTTAGCTGGATCACTATGGACTAGTCATTTTCTTAGTTGGACTAGCCATTTTCTTTCAGCCCAGAATTATGGGAATAATTCATGGGGAGAAATGGTGACTATGCAATGCCCAAATGGAGGAAAAAGTACTTTTTTTTTTCTGTGTAGCACTTCAATAATCTTTCTATGGTAGATTGTGACAGCTGTATTACAAATAGGTATGCAGCACCTCAGAAAAACTGCTTTATCAAAAGTCACCAATAAGCTACTGGCTGAGATTAAATTTCAACTCAGGACCTTTTAGCTGATGCTACTCCATTTACTATTACCAAACAACAGCCAAATGGCTACTTAAAATTTCTAGGAGCAAACGTTCAACTGCTTATATAGATTTTCTCGAACAGTTCGTTCCATTTACTCTATTTGCACAATTTGGAGGCTGCCTGTCTCTTGGTGTCTGATATCCTACTGTTAAAAAATAGGAAAAAGACAAAAAAGAAAGGGTGGGGGGAAACCAGTGGGGTAATAACAGTTTTGGGTAAAGGCAATAAACAAAATTAAAATGATTGCTGCTGCTCTGTGAACCTTCTATTAACTCCCAGGGTTAACAAACTTAATTTCTCTGGAGCAGTGGTTCTCAAACTTGGCAACTTTAAGACTTGTGGACTTCAACTCCCAGAATTCTCCAGCCAGCAGAGTTCTGCTGGCTGGAGAATTCTGGGAGTTGAAGTCCACAAGTCTTAAAGTTGCCAAGTTTGGGAACCACTGCTCTGGAGGTAACCTCAGATATTAAATGAAAAATGCCGGCCCTGACTTTATAAAGAACATGCCATGAAGTTACACAGCTGGAACACCATTCTCTTAGTTTTATTTTACAGCAATCATTCTCTACACTGAGCAACACAAAAACATTGTTTTCATAAATTGATGTAGTAAGAACAGGGTCTCATATAAGGAGGGGAAACAACAATAAAATGTGGGCCAACCTCAATAATGATACTAAGACCCATAAATCCTATAAAGCAGGAAAACAGATGAGGATTGACTCCTATCCCCCATCACAGAGATGCCAAAAAAGTAGCAGATTTACAGCTTTTGTATTTTATATTTTATAAAATACACTATACATGAATTCTAACAGAAATATCCATTTGAAGCATGTTCAAGCACTCAGTATCTTTGTCAACATTTTTTTTCTAAACATGTGCCTGCCATCTAGTGGCTTAAGTTAACAAAACAAACCTCTAGAGAAAAATGGTTACGATAAAAACTAAGTTCTGTCCTTTGTGAAATGCATGATTATTTCTTCTTCTTCTTCTTCTTCTTCTTCTTCTTCTTCTTCTTCTTCTTCTTCTTCTTCTTCTTCTTCTTCTTCTTCTTCTTCTTCTTCTTCTTCTTCTTCTTCTTCTTCTTCTTCTTCTTCTTCTAGAACACCCAGGGGTGTTCAAACTTGACGGCTATAAGACTTGTGGACTTCAACTCCCAGAATTCCTCCTCTCGCTCTTCATCTTGATGATATGCAGATGGAGGATGGGGAGGGAGCTGGAACCGGTTCTAAACGGTACTGTAAATTTGTGGAACCTCTTCTACAGAAGAGGTTAGAACTGGCAGGAAACCATCCCTGTGCTGCCTTGAGTCACTGCTTTTGGTGAGGTAAGATGGGCCATATAAATGTGATGAATAAGTAAGTCGAAAGAGAAACTTTTAAGACACTTTGTAATGGGGACATTTTGAATGAGAATGTGTTGAAAAGTCCAACATAGGTAGTCAGTGGAGCTGAGTTTGTTGCTAGCTGAACTGCCCGTTTCAAAGATAAAATTGAGTTTGAGTTTGAGTTTTATTAGAATTTGTAGGCCGCCCTTTTCCCTGAGGGGACTCAGGGCGGCTCACATAAAACTGGGAAGGGGGGAACACAAACATCAAGATAGAACACATATAATAAAATAGTAGGCAACATACATTCATCATTCGGGAGGGGTAACTATCCTTATCCCCAGGCCTGACGGGCGAGCCAGTTCTTCAAGGCTATGCGGAAGGCTTGGACGGTGGAGAGGGTACGAATCTCCACGGGGAGCTCGTTCCAAAGGGTCGGGGCTACTGCTGAGAAGGCCCTCCTCCTTGTGGTTGCCAGCCGACACTGGCTGGCCGATGGGATACGGAGGAGGCCTAGTCTATGGGATCTTATTGGTCGCAGGGAGGTAATTGGCAGAAGGCGGTCTCTCAAGTATCCAGATCCACTGCCATGTAGGGCTTTATGGGTGATTAATAGCACCTTGAAGCGCATCCGGAGATCGACAGGCAGCCAGCGCAGCTCGCGGAGGATGGGTGTTATGCGGGTGAATCGAGGTGCACCCGCGATCACTCGCGCGGCTGCGTTCTGCACTAGCTGAAGCCGCCGGATGCTCTTCAAGGGCAGCCCCATGTAGAGCACATTGCAGTATTCCAGCCTAGAGATCACAAGGGCCCGAGTGACTGTTGTGAGAGCCTCCCGATTCAGGTAGGGTCGCAACTGGCGCACCAGGCGAACCTGGGCGAATGCCCCCCTGGTCACAGCCGTTAGGTGGTGGTCAAATGACAGCTGTGGATCCAGGAGGACTCCCAGGTTGCGAACCCTCTCTGAGGGGTGCAAAATTTGACCCCCCAGCCTGAGTGTTGGAATAGTAGTCAAATCTTTGGGAGGAAAACACAACAGCCACTCGGTCTTTTCTGGGTTGAGCACAAGCTTGTTAACCCTCATCCAGTCCATAACGGCCTCAAGACCCCGGCTCATCACATCTGCCGCTTCATTGAGTTGGCACGGGGCGGACAGATACAATTGAGTATCGTCCGCATATTGATGGTATCTAATCCCGTGCCTGCGGATGATCTCTCCCAGCGGTTTCATGTAGATGTTGAATAGCAGGGGGGATAAGACCGATCCCTGAGGCACCCCATAATTTAGGGGCCTAGGGGACGATCTCTGCCCCCCCACTAACACCGACTGCGACCTGTCCGAGAGGTAGGAGGAGAACCACCGTAGCACGGTGCCTCCCACTCCCACCCCCCGCAGTCGTCGCAGAAGGATACCATGGTCGATGGTATCGAAAGCCGCTGAGAGGTCAAGGAGGACCAGGATGGAGGAATGTCCTTCATCTCTGGCTCTCCAGAGATCATCAATCAATGCGACCAAAATTTCATACAAACATGTCTGGTCTTGCAATGTATGAAAAAACATGCTGGTTTATATGGGCGGTGAATAGCTTTTTGCAGACTTTTCGCTAGGGTGGATGGTTTTTTTTTTGCCAGATAACCTTTGCATTCTCTTCTGATCCCTACAGTCACCTTGACTAATAGGATTGTTGCAGTCTATATTGTTAGCTTGCCCTGAGATGCAGCAGAAGATTCTGGGATTTCTTGACAAAAGGGTGTCTGGATAGGATGCTCCTCCCTGCCTCCTTTCATCTGACATGTTGCACCATTTTCCTGGTTTGAGCCAACTTAAGGCAAATTCATAGGAAGATATGATCCTTTTGATGATCCTTTTTTTTTGGAGGGGGAAGGCTTGCTTTTGAATTAGTGTGAACTCCTGGAAAACTACCTGAGCAAGAGCCTGCAGTTTTCTTGGAGAGGTTTTTCAGAAATGGTTTGCCATTGCTTTCTTCCTAGGACTGAAAGAGCGTGTCTGGCCTGTTGAATACTAGCGCGGGAATAAGGTCTCCCTTTCTGATTGGTTCTCGGGCGGAGTCGGTTCAATCCTCTCCCCGATTGGTCGAGCTACTCGACGCCCCATTGGCTCATTGTTCAAACCCGGGGGTATAAATGTTTGGCGCGAACCACGCCACGTTGAATCGTAGTTACTCTGTTTTGAATAAAGGTTGCTGCTTTTGCTACATCTCTTGTCGCGTCCTCTTCCTTCGCTCCAAGATGCAAAACTGGCGACGAAGGTGGGATACGATTCCCGCGACCACGGAGAAGAACAAGCCAGCTTGCCACCGCGTCTGAATCAGCACGAACACGCTCCTCAGGCTGAGAACCCCGGCAGCGAACGCAAAAATTTCTCTGCTTTCTTCCTCCCCCTCTCTGGCTTCGCACCACAATGGCATCAGCGCTTCCTCCTTTCGCGCCGTTTGGATCTGCCGGAGAATCATGGGACGGCTTCATGGAGCGTTTCGAGTGTTATTTAATCGCATCAAAGAACCGGGCACAGACCGACGAAGAGAAATGCAGTTTCTTCTTGTCCTGCTGTGAGCCTTCCATGTTCGCCTCTGCAAGAGCTCTGGCCGCCCCGAGGCCAGCCTACAAACTTGGGTGGGACGAGCTGATGTCCAGGCTGAGGGACCATTACGCTCCCTCACCTTCTCTGATCGCACGCCGTTTCACTTTTCGCCGCCGAGTGCAGAAGCCCAATGAATCCATCAGCCAGTTCCTAGAGGCTTTGCGCACAGTGGCCGCCCAGTGCGATTTTGCAGACCTGGAGGAGAACCTCGTGGAGCAGTTTGTATGCGGGGTCCGCGACGTGCAATTGCGCAGCCGTATGCTCCGGAACCACAAAATTACCTTGGTGCAAGCCGTGGAGACAGCGCGAGCAGCAGAGCTCTCCGAACAATCCACGGCCGACATCGAACGCCTCCAGCTGAAACCCCCCGCGCAAACCGCTGCGGGGCCTTCCACTCAGACGAACCTTGTTGACGACCTCTCTCCTACGGAAGATGAGGAGGAGGAAACCGTCGGACAAATGAGGACGCAGCCGAAGCGGAGGCCACATCAGCAACCGCCGACGCCTGCTCAACCAGTCTCAAACGCACCTTGCCGCGGATGCGGCGGCCGCCACAGCCGCACATCCTGCCCGTTTCGTTCCGCCGTCTGCCGCCGTTGCCGAGGAGAAGGACATCTCGCCAGGGTCTGCCGGGCTCTCGTGCCAGCCCCATCGTTCATGCAGCCCAGCGACCAGCGCCAGGCACCGCAACGCCGCCAACAACCGCGTCCTGCGAGGCGAGCTGAGGACTGCCATTCAACCTACCAGCTCTCCAGCGCCGACTGCGTGGTCTACCAGGCTTCCCACGTCCCCGCCGGCGATCGCAAAATTAGCACCGCCGTCCGCCTCGAAGGTCAGCTTTGCCGAATGGAGGTGGACTCTGGGTCTTCCCGTTCCCTTCTATCTTGGGCCCTGTTTTCCCGCCTTTGCCCCAGGGTTCCCGAGAGTAAATTGCGCCCCGTTGGGGTCTCCCTCCTAGATTACCAGGGAAATGGGATTCCTACGGCAGGAATATTCCACATCCGGGTGGAATACGGAGATTTTAAGGGGAAACTTCCAGTTTTAATTGTCAGGAATGACCTGCCCGCTCTCCTTGGGTTGGATTGGTTTCCCGCCTTGGGCCTCACCATAGAAAGGGTGCACAGGGTAGTTCCCCGCACCGTAGATAGCGTTTTAGACGAGTTCGCAGATGTGTTCGATGGGAAATTGGGCTGTTATAAGGGCACCCCCATTTCCCTTTGCCTCGATCCTCAGGTCGCGCCCATTAGGCTGAAGGCACGCAGGGTCCCCTTCGCATTGAGAGCAAAGGTAGACGCCGAACTTGATAAGCTTATAGAGCAAGGGGTAATTGAGCCCGTAGATCATGCCCGTTGGGAAACCCCCATAGTCCTCCCGGTCAAACCCGACGGATCGGTGAGAATATGTGCCGACTACAAGTCGACCATCAATTTGGCCCTGCAGGCAAATCCATATCCCGTTCCCGTAGTGCAACACCTACTCCACTCCTTAGGGCAAGGCCGTATTTTCGCCAAGCTAGATATGGCACAGGCCTACCAGCAGCTTCCCGTAGACGATGACGCGGCTACAGCCCAGACCATCGTCACCCACCGCGGGGCTTTCCGTTGCCGCCGTCTCCAATTCGGCGTTTCGGTTGCCCCGGGGATTTTTCAGAGCCTCATGGAGCGGTTGCTCCACGGGCTCCCTGGCGTCGTTCCTTACTTTGACGACGTCCTGGTCGCAGCCCCGAACCATTCGGAACTCCTGAAAATATTGCGGGAGGTTCTCACACGTTTTAGGGAGGCAGGACTGAAACTAAAGCGCAGCAAATGCGAAATCGCTGTTCCCCAAGTAGAATTTTTGGGATTTCTTATCGATGCACAAGGCATCCATCCCACTCCCTCCAAAGTTGCCGCCATCAAAAACGCACCTGCACCCACCTCTAGGGCGGAATTGCAGGCGTTCCTGGGGCTGTTAAACTTCTATGCCCCTTTTATTCCCCACAAGGCGTCGCTAGCTGAGCCACTACACCGACTGCTTGACCGGTCAGCGGCCTGGAAATGGGGTAGCCGTGAAGCGCACGCGTTCGCGGCTATAAAAGATATTTTAACCTCGTCGGCAGTCCTAATTCAATATAGCGATAGGATGCCCCTAGTCTTGACATGCGACGCCTCTCCCTATGGCATAGGGGCGGTCCTGAGCCATGTCCTCCCGAATGGCTCAGAGGCCCCCATAGCTTTCTACTCCCGGACACTTTCTTCAACGGAGCGGAACTACAGCCAAATTGATAAAGAAGCCCTGGCTGCAGTGTCCGGCATTAAGCGATTCCATGACTACCTTTATGGTAGGAATTTCACCCTTGTCACGGATCACAAGCCGCTCCTGGGGCTACTAGCAGGCGACAAGCCAACCCCCCCCATTTTGTCTCCCCGTATGACACGTTGGACTGAGTTTCTAACGGCGTACTCGTATACGCTGTTATACCGTCCGGGTAAGCAGCTAGGGCACGCTGACGCCCTGAGCCGTTGCCCCTTGCCACAGACGGACACAGCCCACGTGCCTTCTCTCTCTATTTTGTCCATTGCTGAATCTGACCTCCCCGTCTCTGCCGCGGATGTTGCAGCTTGTACAAAGGCTGACCCCGTCTTATCCCAAGTAGCTTCATGGGTTTTGAGGGGTTGGCCCGCGGAAAAGGTAGCGGAGGGATTCCGACCATTTAAAGCACGACAAGCCGAACTTGCCCTTCACGGGGGTTGTCTTGTCTGGGGGGATAGGGTAGTGATCCCCACAGCCCTGCGGGCACGAATTCTGCCCGCACTCCATAAAAACCACCCAGGCATAGCGCGAATGAAAGCCCTAGCTCGCAGCTATGTGTGGTGGCCCTTGCTAGATTCGGAAATTGCAGATTACGTAGGTCGATGCAGGATATGCCAAAATTCTAGGCCGAATCCCCCCACAGCCGCCCCTCGTGAGTGGGAAATTCCTAGAGGCCCATGGTCCCGTTTACACATTGACTTTGCCGGCCCTTTCCACGGCCGAAATTTCATGATAGTAGTCGATGCTTACTCCAAGTGGGTGGAGCTGGTAATCATGACCTCCACTACAGCAGAGAGTACAGTGAGGGCCCTTCGTAAGATGTTCGCCACACATGGGCTACCGGATGTGATAGTCTCAGATAATGGGCCCCAGTTTACCTCCACCACGTTCCAAGAATTCCTGGCCGAACAAGGAATTAGACACGCAGCCACAGCCCCTTATCACCCAGCTAGTAACGGCCGGGCGGAGCGCGCAGTTCGCTCAGCCAAAGAAGCCTTGGGCCGCATGGACCAGGGCGACTGGCAGGAAAGAGTGGCGGCTTATCTTTTGAGCCAGCACTCTATACCCTGCCCAACGACTAATAAAAGTCCTGCGGAGCTCTTGATGGGTAGGAGATTGCGAACTCCCCTAGATAGGCTCCATCCACTTTACGCAGGGGATCTGCCGAGCAACCTGGGGGCCCTCCCTTCCCACACGTTTAAGTTAGGGGATCCCGTATGGGCCCATTCCTTTTCTGGGGATCCACGGTGGGTTCCTGCAACCATCACAGCTCTGACTGGCCCCTGTTCCTTCAGGGCCGGCCTGGCCGACGGAACACAATGGAGGCGCCACCTGGACCAGTTAAGGCGACGCCTCCCCGCGGAAGCAGACGGCCCGAGCCTCTCAGACATTCGCTCTCAGCGTGAGCTACCCTCGATGACCTTTTCCCCAACGGACTGCCTCCATTCAGGGAACGGGGGACAAGCCGATACGAACTTTTCGGACAGACGCGCCTCATCCGGCTATTCCTTTCCTCGAAGCCTTTATCGAGACTCTGAACCTACATCCCAACCAGACTGCATGGGGCCACTGTCGGACACTCCTGTTGCCACGGAGACGCCACCTTGGACAAACGGACATCGGGTACGGGGCCCGGGGCCAGCGCCATCTCTCGGGGCCGCGTCGCAAACACACCGCCCCGCCACGGACACGCCTCCGCCGGCGGTTCCCCCCTCGACGACAACCGCCGGGGAGCTACGAAGATCGGGACGAGAGCGTCACCGTCCCACCTACCTACAAGACTATGTTTGCCCTTCCTAAGGGTGTTCTTGACTAGGGGGGGAGGGGTGTTGAATACTAGCGCGGGAATAAGGTCTCCCTTTCTGATTGGTTCTCGGGCGGAGTCGGTTCAATCCTCTCCCCGATTGGTCGAGCTACTCGACGCCCCATTGGCTCATTGTTCAAACCCGGGGGTATAAATGTTTGGCGCGAACCACGCCACGTTGAATCGTAGTTACTCTGTTTTGAATAAAGGTTGCTGCTTTTGCTACATCTCTTGTCGCGTCCTCTTCCTTCGCTCCAAGATGCAAAATGGCCCAAGGTCACCCTTGTGCCCCAGATGGGACTAGGAGCTACAGTCCGTGAATTTCTAGTCTGATGCCTCAACAGCTACCCCAAACTGGCTCTCTCATATGCTCCACATAGGTAATTATCCTACAACCCTGATTCAAATCAAAGCCTATTAAGGCAGTGTGGGAAGTTATCATCCAGCCCTCTCCCAGAAAAATGAAATATCCTAGGAAATATTGAAAAGGCAGAATATTTCTCTGGATGTGAAAAGAAACATGTTTCAAAAGACAGAATAGTTGCCTATAGCTTTCTGCCCATCCCCAGCTAATGGGCCATTAAGATGGCCAGGCTAGCCCACTTTACATAATAAAGACTTCTCCTCACTGCAGCTGTAGGGGGAAGGGATATTACTCAACTGACCACAAGGCAACTGAGAACTCATCACAGCCTAGAGAGTAGCCCCCTGCATGGCACCATGGGAGTCTGACAACCAGTCAGAATACATTTCTTACACAGGAACAGGAAACAGAGAGGCGGGACTAAACAGGGTATAAAAAGCCTAGCAAGCCACTTCCTCAGCCCTTCTCTTCTTCTCCATCAACATTGAAACATGTGATCACCTTTTCTGGTCAGGGCTCAAGCCATGTGGCCCTGTCCAACAATAAACCATCTTTCCAAGCAGCCTCCATGTCTCCAGTGTCTTCTTCCCCACTTGGAGCTGAACCCAGAAGGACATTTCTTTCAACAGCAGTCTATCAATTATTCTAGTAAAAAGTTGTTGTAACCTATTCACATCTGAACAGAACCTGCATGCTACATGGTGCTCGTAGCCAAAGGAATATCGGAAGAAACAATCAGCCCAATATCAAGTTTTGCAATATCACTCCTACTTTATAGAAGTAAAGTTACATGCAAAAGGCTGTTATTCTTTTTATAATAGAGTAATTTTCTGGCAGTCCAAATGGTTAGGACTATATGGCAGTAATTTTTGCATGCAACATTCATGCACCAAACAAAATCTTTTTATTTGGTATATAGTAATAATTTCCTTCTGAAACAAGTTAAATGCTACTGACCCCACCCTTATATAATTAGTAGGCGTCAAGCAATTGACTTAGGCATCTATAGTTCATACATTTGTGTTCAATTTCACCCAGTGAGGCCATCTGAACTGTAAGATCTCTCTAGCAGGGGAGCTTACATATATCTTTCTACCTGCCAGAAATACTCTCACAGATCAATCAAAGCAGATATCACCACCTTAAATTGGAAATAGAAGGCATAAAGCTCTAAGCTTTTATATATCTTGCCTTAGGTATGGAAGTAGATAAATGGCAGGTTAAAAAAAAATCTCAGCTATTTTCTACTGTACCTTACATCAGTTCTTTTATCCAACCAATATGCTTACAGCCAGTTGGTAGGAAATATTCCCCCCCTCTTCATATGTTTTTCCTCCTAAAAGGATGACACCGCTTTAATGCAGATTCTGTCTCTAGGAAATGATTTTCAAAATGTCCCAAGATAGGCTTAGGAACCATGCTTGAAAATATTACCCATTGGCCAGTCTTTGTAAAGAAGGAATTAATTGAAAAGAGTAATTGTTACTGTCAAACAGTATTTATTTATTTGTCTTATTTATTTGTCTTGTATGCTGCCCACTCCCGGAGGACTCCGGGTGGCTCACAAAAGACAAGGGAAGGGGGGGAACGAGACAAAGACAACATATTAAAAACAAAACCAACATTCACAATTTCCATGAAGGTAAATGCTTCTCAGCTCCCCCCAGCCTGCTGGAACAGCCAGGACTTGGTGGCTTTGCGGAAGGCCGGGAGGGTAGTAAGGGTCTGGATCTCAACAGGGAGCTTGTTCCAGAGGGCCGGAGCTGCAACAGAGAAGGCTCTCCCCCGGGGAGTCGCCAGCCGACATTGGCTGGCAGATGGAATCCGGAGGAGACCCAACCTGTGCGATCTAATTGGTCTGAGAGAGGTAATCGGCAGGAGGCGGTCTCTCAGGTACCCAGGTCCGATGCCATGTAGGGCTTTATAGGTAGCGACCAGTATAAACAACTATGCTGTCCCACTCATTCACACTCACAGTGGGGTCAGTGGAGTTGATGGTGGATTTTATTTATCTTCCCCCACATTAGCTCATACGTTATAGAAACTCAGAATCTCAGGAAACATGAATGAGCACACAGCCACAATCCACACACATTGCTTCCAGCAACGCCTCCCTCTGCCTGCTGTGCTAAATAGCTCCTGGTGCAGCCCATCAAGAGGGGTGGGGTCTTTTCCCAAGCAATCTGGCAGACCTCCATTTTTCTGCCCTGTATGATCTGAGATCTACTATGGCAGGCAGTTCCTCTCCATCCTCTTCACTGGTCTGCAAGCTCTCCCCAGCTGAAGCCTGTTCTGCTGGCAGTTCAGGGCCAGTAATTCCTGATGTGCCAGGAATGATCGCATTTTCCCTCGAGCCAGCCTCTGAGGAAGATTCAGAGGAGTCATCCAAAGGAGACATCATAACAATCAAAACATCCTACAGTGGCTACAGCCATCATGCTGTCCCAAGGCTTAGGAGAACATGCAAGTTTTCAATTGCTTTCTAAATGTTTGCGATGTGTGTGGAGGAAACAAAGTTTTTTTTGGAGGGGGGATTGTTAGGTAAGCTCCGCGTTGGGAGAGCGAGTATGTTCAGTGAAGCATTGTGAGAATTGTGTTGGAGAACACACAAACCAGCATACAGAGACACTGCAGTTTAAATAGGCTTTTACTTTCGTGGAAATAAAGGTATCAGAGTCCATCAAACAGTCCAAGTCATACACGGATAAGATAGTCACTCATCAATGTCTTTCAGTTAAGGGATAATCCAAATAACATAGTCCAGTATCATATAATCAGTTCGGTACACAAAGTTTGCTAATAGTTGCGAAACTTACAATAGCTCACGGCACTCAGATGAGATCAGCCCAGCATCTAACGAACAGAGAGAGCTAACAGTCATTCTGGCTCCCTCTTATGGCCGATTGAGGAAACAGCAACCAATCACATTTACGGCATGATTTAAAGAAACAGGTACAACATTGTTACATGATTTATATATTGCCAACCCAACCGTTAGAATTATATTCCTAACAGGGATGCTGTTCCAGAGAGCAGGCACAATAGTTTGTCTTCTGCCTTCATTATTCTAATAGAAAAAAAAAATCATTGAAAGTTTTCTTAATCCTCCTTGTCCATATTTTCCCCAATTTTGTGAAAGCAGTTTTGGAATCCATTTGCAAACATAGTTTAGCAATCAGTTTGCCTTTCTCTCCCCCCCCCGCCCCCATGGGCTTCTTAACTCTTTTATTTGCTCACCTATCCTCCTTTTCTCTTGCTTCTTCCAAACAGTCAAGATGTAATACCATATAAAAATAATTAGGTGACATTTTCATTTCCCCCAGTAGTGGGATTCAAATAATTTAGCAACCATCTCTCTGCCCTAATGATTTTTTCTAAAAACCAGTTCCTCAAACTGCTCAGAAAGTTAACAACTGGTTCTCCCGAAGTGATGCGAACTGGCTGAATCCCACCACTGATTTCCCCCCTTTCCACATTTACCACCTAAGTACAATAATGTCAGGACTGTCATCTTGCTGCAGCAACCATGGTTTGCCAGATGCCAGTCTACTGTACCCAATCGGGAGGGGGACCTGCGTGGAGGCAAGGAGTAGGGATAAGGGGTAATCAAAACTACGCATTGTGCCATCCCATGAGTTTCCGGCTGGTCCAAGGTCATACCATGTAATGCAACAGCCTCCAGCCTGCTATTCTGACCTAGGCTTCCTGATAAAGCATAAAGCACACACTTAGTCCCCAAAAAACTTCTTTTTATTTAAACGGCTGTGAATTATGTTCATTCACAGCCCATAATGATTCACAAACAGTCTGTGAAGAGTCCTACAGAAGTCTGCCACAGGCTTTCAGGGTAAGGCTGATAAGCACCCACCTTTATCTCCCTTGAAACGCTGCCAAAGACCTAATTACCAGTAAGTTTTGCAAGGCCAAACAGAGCAGAGTGTCAAACAGAGTTTCTCAGAGTTTGAAGCAACTAGAATGAACCAAGTTGCTTCCTGCAAAGGCTTATGCCCTTTGCTCCTCTTTTATGTCTTATGGGAAGGGACAATCATCTCCAAGCCTTACTCCCGAGTCACCCTTTTTGTCTTGTTCTTGCCTTCTGGAAGCTCTGAGCATGCAGACAGTGGGAACAGACTCACACTGTTCTTCTGCCTCGCTGATGTCAGGCTCCGGAGGCAGCACATAAGTACCAAATGGCCCTGGACCCAGCTCTGCCTCCAACACAGAGCCCTCATCTGAGCCTTCCCCAGACTACAGGACTGGTCCATGTTCCTTCCTCACTGTCCAACTCTGCTGCCAGCTCTGCAGGCTGCTGGCGAACCACACCACCTACCAAACCAAAGACTGTTACCAAAACTATTTGTTTGAATGTAATTGGACAAGGGGAGACATCCAGAGGGAATGGTGGGGAAATGAGAAGACTTAACCAGATGCATTTGGCACCAAAAATTAGGTGCAGCTTTGCTACTCTGGAACTACTTGGCTTCGTGACCCGTCAAAACCGCGGTCCACTAAAGCACGCCCAATTAAAGCGCGTACCTGACGTCATCAGCAGCGCAACAAATAAAATTAAAAATAAATTACATTAAAATTAAAATAAAATTAAAGCAAGCCGATTCACATAAAGGTAAGGGTTAGGTTTAGGTTTAGGTTTAGGTTAAGGGTTAGGGTTAGGTTTAGGGTTACGTTAAGCATTAGGGTTAGGTTTAGGGTTAGGTTAAGGGTTAGCGTTAGGTTTAGCGTTAGGTTAAGGGTTAGGTTTAGGGTTAGGTTTAGGGTTAGGTTAAGGGTTAGGCTTAGGGTTAGGTTTAGGGTTAGGTTTGGGGGGGTTAGGTTTAGATTTACGCGTTAATTTTAAGTTTACCGCTCACAGAGTGCTGTTTTCGTCGCACTGTGATGACGTCACGTACGCGCTTTCGTCGAGCGCGCTTTAGTCTACCGCGGTTTTGTGGTGGAACCCTTGGCTTTAGTAAAGTGTACTTTCACTAGCAATTGAGTCAATAGCCTTTTCTTTTCTAACTGACCAGGTTGGGACAGCTGACCAATAAACCTCCAGAGAGATAGTCTTATTAGCCAGTTGCAGCAAAAAATGACAGTCTTAGCACCTGGATCCCAAGCAAATTTATGACATAAACCTTCTTCATCAACAAAATGAAATAACTCTTCCCAGTTTTATATTTTGCTGGATGAAGTGGCAATAAAGTTTTAAAAAAATAAATCCTGGGACAATAGAGTGCAAAATAGGTACAGTGGCTATTTTCAGCAAGAATAGTTTTCAGCCAATGTCTCTCTGTCACTTCTTCTTCTTCTTTTTTTGATATATTGTTGATCCTCTGGCTGCTTTTTTATACGGGGAAAGGCTGTGACCTGTTACAGAAAACATCTGTTCCAACTAAGTTCTATTGATTTTCTCCGGAGTTTATTGCCAACAGAGCACTTTAAAATTGTAGGTTTGATCAAGAGGCTCTTGACCAAACTTCCAAGATGTTAAAGCTTGGATCACCTGAATTTCATTTCTGTTGCAACTGCATATACACTTCCTTTCACTATATTTGATGGGACTTACATCTATTCCCCAGATAAGGCAAGGTGATAGCTCAGTAATAGGGCACATGCTTTGCAGAAAAAAGTTTCTAGTTAAAATCCAAAATCCCAGCAGTATTGCCTCTACTATTGCCAGTACTGGACTAGATGGACAATTGATCTGACCTAGAGCAAAGCAGTTTTCTATATCACTCATGGTACTGCTTTACCATCAAAATCTCTCAGAGTATCAGATATAAACAGAAAAAAAAAAATCTGGATGACCATTTAGGTAGCAGCAAAGACAAAAGAAAGCTCTTTGCAGCTCACATCTGGTAGCCTTATTTTATGTATACTTAGCTTACTCAATTAAGAATGCTTTGCTAAGGATTGCATTTATGTGAGAATGTGCAGCTCTGTAATTTGCTCTCACCATAGCGAGCCATTGCTTTAACCTGTAGTTATTAGCATGCTTGTGTGAAATCGGCCCTTAATAACGTGCATTGTTAATCTGTGGACAGCGAAATGTGTAGGCAGGATTCAGAGTGTTATTTAAACTCTAAATTGGCAGAAGACAGGGTTCAAAGAGATTTCTCAAGATTGCTTTTCATACTTCTAAAAACTCTCATATATTTTTGTTTGAGGGCTTAATACTTTTTCAAGGATATCACACAGGATATAATAGAATTTATAATAAATGGCTTATCACTACAGTATGTCAATACCACCTCTCCCACAACTAATCTGAAAACATTCAACAAGCATGAAGCATGCAGGTTAAATCCAAACACCAGTTTCTGTGAAATACTCCGTTAATATAAATTTTAATAAAGTTAGGTAAATTTCTCTAATTTTCTTGCTCACATTTTAAGAAAAAAAAGGTATTTATTTTTAGACAGGGAAGCAGAAAGCTCTTTGATCTTTATGGTTTCTGAAAAGTTGTTCTCCAATACTTTACTAACTGAGAAATTGGTTGATAACAAAATGGAAATCGTTGATTACAAAAGGCAACTTCTAAAAATGAGGGAATGGATAATGAAAAGACTAAAATGATACAACAAAAGGACCCAATCCCTTCTTAGTACCTGGAGGGTTTTTAAAATCCCAATCATTTGGTTTCAATTGAAATGTATTCCATAAAGTAAGGAAAATAAACCAAGTGGTAATGAATAGACAAGAAGGGCACCGTGTATCCAGATAAATCTCTCCTTTCTTCACTAAGCTTTTCTTTTCTTTCAGAAAGTAGATCTGGGGGAGATCAGAGAAGATCCTGAAACATAGGGAAGCAAAGATGGGGGTAGTAAATCTCTAAAAAAGGAGAATGTTTGGTTTTATAGTTTTAAAATGGTTATTCTTTAAATTCAGAATTGGGTAAAAAAAACCTGTATAAATGTTTTAAATAATGAATGATGGAATGAATTCTAAAGTCAACTTGCTCTTCAGTCTTTGTCCAGGGGAGAGATCTCTGCAGAAATTTCTGGGAGAGAGAGATGAAGGAAGATCATTCTGAAACTAATAGGAAAGAGAGACAGAAACAACTGCAGAAAATAAATGCTCCTTATCTTTTTATCCCCAAATTATAGCTCTATGGGTTTAGCCAGAACTCTCGATCAGAATTTTATGCTTTATTTTAATATGCGTATAATTACATGCTGTAAGGTTTCAGAAATTTTAATATAGTATCTATCATTACTGTCTCTAGATATATGCTTGCTACAAATGCTCTGTGGGAGTGTGCGTTTTGTGTGTGCGTGTCATGTGGAGCATTTCCAGACAAAAGCGAGCTGGTGACTCATTGCATTTACTGCTCGGCAATCTTCTCTTTTGTACCATTTTGTGGGTGTTTTAAGCTGCTATCCATGGATATGGGTGCTAAATACTTCATTGAATCCACCTATTATTGTTGGCATTTAACTCCCTAAAATTAAAAAGGGAGCTTTACATTTCCCCTTTTCTTATTTTTAGTAAAAATGATTTTTTTTAAATTATATTTTGATGCTATCATTTTTTTTCCCCTTAAAAGGAGTCAGATGGCTGCGGAGTGCTAGGGTGGGGGCTGCAGCTTTGTGCTGTGGCCCTGGGGTGGCTGACCACGGTATGGGGCTTGAGGCAGCACTCCCCAATGGTGGGAAGACTGGAGCTGAAGTAGAGATCTGGGCTGGGGGCAGCCAGTTGAGACTGCTGAAGGCTGCTTTAGTCCTAGAACTACCACCAAGGAGCGCCTCTGTACATGGAGATAGGCAGAGGTGGGTTCCTACCAGTTCGCACCTATTCGGTAGAACCGGTTCGTCAAATCTACCGAACCGGTTAGAAGAGGTTCCACCAGTAGACCCGGAAAGCAGGCCACACCTACAGAAGAGGTTCCAAAATTTTTTGAAACCCACCACTGGTCCTTGGATATGATTATTCTACACTATCATGCTCCTATTTACAAAACTCAGTGCCTCTGTGAAAGGTAAGGATGACTGCTGCATTTCTGGAGCAATCAGAACATTGCATGTGTTGAAGTTGTTTTAACGCAAACCAAAGATGCCTTTTAAAAAACAAGTTTACATCATATTCTTATGCATGCCAGTGCTGTGTGTGAGGTAATTTAAGGTGGTTCTGACAAGTGTTGTCGGCATCTTCATATCCAGTCACATGGGCGGCAAGCCACTCCCATCCGGTCACATGAGCAGGCCACTCCCACAAAGGAGGCCACACCCACAGAGTAGGTTCGAACAATTTTTGAAACCCACCACTGAAGATGGGGAAGGAGTTGAAGCGCCCTTGTGAACTTAAATGTGGGCGGGCTGCCAAGTGTCAAATTTTGATCACGTGACTAAGGGGTTCTGCAACGGCAGTTACTTATAGGTGTAAGAACCATTCATTCAGCACCATTAACTTTGGATGGTTGCTAAACGAATGGCCGTTAAGTGAGGATTGCCGATAGACTCTACAATTTAAATTATGCCTCAAGAACTTGCAAACATTTTTGGAGGGTTTCAGCAGACGCATGGAGGGAAGATGATCACTAACAGTAAATGAGCAAATGAATCTTTGTTACAACCAAAGGAGAGGGATAAAAGGTACAGCAGACAACAGCTAAAAATCTTAAATAAAACTAGAACAACATAGGCAATTTTAATAGATGAAATTAAAATATTACAATTATGGGAGACCTTTCATCAATTAATGCCTAATTTTCATAATTTCTGCACCAATGCTTTGCTACAATCGGAGTTATAAATGGCTTACAATCCAAGAAAAGAAAATTACATTTTGTCACATCATCCTGGGTACTGATTAAAAGAGGCGGGATATTACAAATATATCTATAGATACAATAAAGTAGCACACGCTGCATTATTTCAACATCTCAAGTTCCATGTGGGCAAAACATCTTTCTCAAATGGGATTTTAGAGTAACATCCCTGTAATAATGCAGAAGGCAAAATAGTATGTCTTGTTTACAACTGTTAGCTGTGAATATTTGGATTTTCAAAAGCTTTTTACATTATTCCCCATTAAAGGCTCTGAGTAAACTTAGCAGTTGTGGAATAAGATAATCTGTCTTTTTATGAATGTCTAAATGGTTTCAAAAAGTTAAATGTAAGCATAAATGGGCAATTTTCTCAATAGAAATTATTAAGAAATGGAATTTCTAAAGGATCTGTTTTCAGGATAGGGCTTTTAAAACGTCTTATAAATTATCTTCTCTTGGGATAAGCACTATGCTGACCAAATTTTCAGACTGTATAAACTCTGCAGGCAGATAAAAAAAACCCAAAATTACTGAAGAATTGCAGAAGGATATCTTTAAACTGGATGAAAGGCCAACCAGTTGATGATTCAACTTAATGTAAAGTGATGCACAGAGGTAAAACATCCTAACTTCACATATACAGTATGCTAATGAAATCTAAGCTCTCTGAAGAAGACTTTAAAGCTGGTAATGGGCAGCCCGATGAACATGTGGGCTAAGTATACAGCAGCATTTGGAAAGGAAAGGAAAATAATGCCAACATTGTAATGCCAACATTGTAATATCCTCATACAAATCTATAGTATGTTTGCATTTGGAATACCTTACTTTCAAAGACCAAAAAATATAGTAGTAGCAAAAGCACATTATAATGCACTATAAAAATCAATATAATGAAGAGAAGTTGGAGAACATGATAGAAAATGGAATGGAACAGAACAGAATACTTTATTGGCCAAGTGTGATTAGATAAAGGAATTTGTCTCCACTGCATATCTTTTTTCTGCAATCCTAACTATCCGTTGAAATTTGTGCCTTTCAAATTTGTACTTGTCCTGTACTAAACCAGACAGTTATGGAAGTACAAATGACAGACTCAATAATTTTTCTGTAGAACCATATCAGCAGTTCCTGGGGCATTCTGAACTTTCCGAGTTGACACAGAAAGTAGTTGCACTTATTCACATAACCCTCTAAAATAAAACCTTCTAATAACCATAACTGTCAAGAAGAATGCCAACATTGTAATGCCCTTATGCACATTTATGGTATTTCCACATCTGAAATACTCAGTACAGTTCTGGTTACAACATTTGAAAAAGTATTTAATAGAGTTGGTAAAATGTAGAAGAGTGTGATCAAAATGGTGAGGCTCAATCATCTTCCCTCTTAAAATGTTTGGAACCGTAGCTTTAAAAAAAAAAAAGACTGAGATGGAGACAAGATGAAGGCCATGTAGCATGAAGTGAGTCTAACTTTAAATAGCTTTCGGCATCACCACCTGCTTAAGAAATATTACCCAGGTTGCACTGAGTTTATATAGGTAGTTCTCGACTTAAAACAATTCATCTAGTGAACATTCAAAGTTACAATGGCACTGAAAAAAGGAGTTATGCCCGTTTTTCACACTTACAGCATCCCCTTGGTCACACGATCAAAATTTGGATGCTTGGCAACTGACTCATATTTATGACAGTTGCAGTGTCCTGGGATCATGTAATCACCTTTTGTGACCTTCTGATAAGCAAAGTCAATGGGGAACCCAGGTTCACTTAACAACCATGTTACTAACTTAACAACTGCAACAGTTTACTTAACAACTATGGCAAGAAGTCGTATAATGAGGCAAAATTCACTTAACAAATGTTTCTTTTAGCAACAGTAGTTTTGGGCTCAATTGTGCTAGTAAGTCAAGGACTACCTGTATTTGATTTTTATTTTGGCATGCATGTTTTTGTTCCTGTTTAAAACTCATCTGTAGTAAAGACTTAGTAACTCTGAAAAACAAAATTTGCAGAAATACACTCTAAGTTATTACGATCTTAAGAGTAAATGTGAGGATTCTTCCTAACATGCAATCTAATGCTTCTCTAACACATGGTTTTTAAATTTTTTGAGATTATTATTGCTGGGCTTCCTATCCACGGGCTAAATTATAACAGTACATGTGGACTGAAGTACAGATATTTTTGGCTATCAACTATCACTGAAATATTAACAATGTGCGGCCCCTTCGCTAAGAGATAATATGCAAGGAAATGTTTGAGCAGAATGAAAGCAAAAATCTGACCAGGGATAATGAATTCTTTACTTTTTCCAAAGTAAAAGCAAATAATAATAATAATAAATAAATACACAAAAACAACAACAATAATCAGAAGAGAGCGAAAAGGGACCCTGGAGGTCTTCTAGTCCAGTGTTTTTCAACCACTGTGCCGCGGCACACTAGTGTGCCGTGACATAGTGTAAGGTGTGCCGTGGGAAAATTACTTTATATATAGTCAATATAGGCACAGAGTTAAAATTTTTTAACATTTTCTAATGGTGGTGTGCCTCGTGATTTTTTTTCATGAAAAAAGTGTGCCTTTGCACAAAAAAGGTTGAAAAACACTGTATCTAGTCCTATCCACTGCTCAAGCAGGAGACCTTGTACCATTCCAGAGAAATGTTGGTCCAATCAGTTCTTAAAATCCTCCAGTGATGAAGCAACTCACAACTTCTGAAGGCAAAGCCGTTCCACCGGTGAATTGCCCTCAACAGTTAGGAAGCTCCTCCTTAATTATTCCAGGTTGCTTCTCTCCTTCATTAGTTTCCACCCATTGCTTCTTGCTTTTGCCTCCTGGTGCTTCAAAGTAAGTTGAAACAGCCCTCCCCTCCTCACTTCTTTGGGGCAGCTACGTCCACCCCGATGCTGTGACGCGGCCAAAAAAAAAAGGGGGGGGGCATTTGATCGAACTGAAATTAAAAGTTGAAAAAAAACGCCGCCGCAGCAGCTGCTGCGTCTTCTCGCCCCCCCCCTCCCGCCCATCCAGAGGCTCCGCCTTCCCGCTCTACCTCTCGCTCCGCGCCCTAGCCACGCCCACCCATCCAGAGGCTCCGCCTTCCCGCTCTGCCTCTCGCTCCGCGCCCTAGCCACGCCCACCCATCCAGAGGCTCCGCCTTCCCGCTCTGCCCCTCGCTCCGCGCCCCAGCCACGTTCGCCCATCCAGAGGCTCCGCCTTCCCGCTCTACCTCTCGCTCCGCGCCCTAGCCACGCCCGCCCATCCAGAGGCTCCGCCTTCCCGCTCTACCTCTCGCTCCGCGCCCTAGCCACGCCCACCCATCCAGAGGCTCCGCCTTCCCGCTCTGCCTCTCGCTCCGCGCCCCAGCCACGCCCGCCACGCCTTGTCCCGCCTCCAATAAAACCGCCAATCAGAGGGCAGCGTCCCCCCCCACCACACCTTTCCACTTCTTGCGCAGCCGCATCAGCAAAGGCGCTTTCGGTCAGGTTTACATCCCTCGGCGTTCCGCGGCGTGCAACCGGCTGAAGGGAGGCTGGCGTCGCTGAGAGCCACTTTGGTCGCTACCCATTGCGCGCGAAGAATCCTTTCCTCGCCTGAATTCTCTTTATAAATACCCCCCCCATCCCCCCAAGAAGGAACAGCCTCGACGCA
This sequence comes from Thamnophis sirtalis, assembly GCF_051295495.1. Taxonomy (NCBI): domain Eukaryota; kingdom Metazoa; phylum Chordata; class Lepidosauria; order Squamata; family Natricidae; genus Thamnophis; species Thamnophis sirtalis. Next base: position 135,697,569 of record NW_028261385.1, on the reverse strand, counting down.
CACACCTCGTTGGGCTGTTGAGCAAAAGACTCTCTTTATTCCTGCAAGTTCGGTTGCCATTAAAACAAGAGAAAGAAAGACCATTAGCAGGCTTAATAAGAGCCACTTTAAGCAGGAGTTCATCGATAACTGCCCCTAAGCGGGAAACTGGCTTTAGATATTTCTTGGAAGGCAAAGAGGTCTGTACATTCGCTGTCTTTTCAAATGAGGCGTGTGTGTGTGTATGTGTGTTTTGCGTGCGTGCGTGTTTAAGCTTGTTTTCCTGTTGTTGGCGTTTTGCTAATTGTTTCCCTGCGTGGCAAATCCAGAATGTGGAATTTAACCAGCTAATACTGAGGTGAATGGCTATCGGTACTGAGGTGTGGCTCCCTGGTGGTTGGTATCTGCTCCCTCTCTTAGCCTTTAATTTGCAATTTGTGTTATCCCCCCCCCCCGAATAATAAAGGGTTTGGGGAGGGGGGGTTGTAAGTAAACTGGTTTATTATATGCTGCCCCAGTGGTGGGTTTCAATTTTTTTTAGAACTTCTGTAGGTGTAGCCTGCTTTTTGGGAGTGGCTTGCTGGCCATGTGACTGGTGGGAGTGGCTTGCCAGCCATGTGACTGGGTGGGCGTGGCCAACTTCTAAAATGTGGTGAAACTCACTTACCAACGCTCTTGCTTAGCAACCAAAATGTTGGCTCAGGAACTCCGGCATTGAAGTGTGCAAGTCTTAAAGCTGTCAAGTTACAAGACCCTTGCACCCCTAACCCTTTAGGAAAAAAAAACCCCAGGGGTGTTCAAACTTGACAGCTATAAGACTTGAGGACTTCAACTCCCAGAATTCCTCCTCTCGCTCTTCATGTTGATGATATGCAGACGGGGGGAGGTGAGGGAGCTAGAACCGGTTCTAAACAGTACTGTAAATTTGTGGGGTTCCACCACAAAACCGCGGTCGACTAAAGCACGCTCGACGAAACCGCGTACCTGATGTCATCACAGCGCGACGAAAATAGCATGCTGTGAGCGGTAAAGCTAAAATTAATGCGTAAACCTAAACCTAACCCCCCCAAACCTAACCCTTAACCTAACCCTTAACCTAACCCTAAACCTAACCCTAACGCTTAACATAACCCTAAACCTAATCCTTAACCTAACCCTAAACCTAAACCTAACCCTTACCTTTACGTGAATCGGCTTGCTTTAAAAGCGCTTTTTAAAGCGCCCTTTTTTCTCCGCGGTCCTTGTCGCGCTGCTGATGACATCAGCGACGCGCTTTAATCGGGCGCGCTTTAGTGGACCGCGGTTTTGTCGTGCCACGAATTTGTGGAACCTCTTCTACAGAAGAGGTTAGAACTGGCAGGAAACCATCCCTGTGCTGCCCTGAGTCACTGCTTTTGGTGAGGTAAGATGGGCCATATAAATGTGATGAATAAGTAAGTCGAAAGAGAAACTTTTAAGACACTTTGTAATGGGGACATTTTGAATGAGAATGTGTTGAAAAGTCCAATACAGGTAGTCCTCCACTTACGACAGTTCATTTACTGATCGAAGTTACAACGGCACTGAAAAAAGTGACCTATGACCGTTTGTCACACTTAAGACTGTTGTAGCGTTCCCAGGGTCACACGATTTAAGCTCAGATGCTTGACAACTGACTTACATTTATGATGGCTGCAGTGCCCTGGAATCTCTTGTGACCTTCTCACAAGCCAAGTCAATGGGGAAACCAGATCCACTTAACAACACTGTGTTACTAATTTAACAATTGCAGTTATTCATTTAACAAATGTGGCCAGAGAATTGAAAAATGAGGGAACTCATTTTAAAAATTTCTCACTTAACATAAATTGTGGACTCAGTTGTGGTTGTAAGTTGAGCACTATTTGTATTAAATTAATATTTAATGCATGGAGACTGCATTCACAAAGATTTGTCCAGCCAAGTATAATTGTGAAGATAGTTTGTTGCTAGCTGAACTGCCATATCACAATCTGGCCTATTTTATTACATTTAACTATGTGCTGTGTGGACTTGATCTACAAATTATGGCTTAAAAGTAACAATAGCTGCATTGTTTAATTATCAGACTGCTTCTGGTTTATAAAAGTACTTTCCATGTGAATGCACTCTGTCATATTCTTTCTGCTTTTCCCAACTTCATCCAATTAAGGAGAACCTATATTGGTAATGTTGGAGTAAAACCACGAGAGAAGAGAAGGAGATGCATATTCTATTAAATCATTCAAATTATTAATATTTTAAAATCTGTCAGTCTGCATATTTTGGTGTATAACAGAACTTTTTAGCTGATAAAAGAAGTGATTGTAACATCTCTATTACATATGATTGTGTCAAACAATCATAATCAAGTTATGTTAAAATGAAAAATAAACATTTAATAATGTTAAATTTTATACTGGTTTTTCAGGAGGGATGGATTCATCTTCATCAACAAAACTTCTAGATATTGATGTGAAGGTAACTGATGTATACTACCATCGAAAAGAAGTCCTTATAAAATTTCAAGGCCAATTTAACACAGAATGTGAGCTTGATTATCATATATTGCAAAAAGAAATTCAGCAAGTACCAAAAGTGAAAGCTTCTGTTGCAGTTGGTGAATTCTGTTTAGTCAAAGATTCAGAGTGTGGAGATTGGTACAGAGGAAAAGTAATTAAGAAAAGGCATGATACCTATGATGTACATTTTGTGGACAATGGAAAAATACTGGCAGTGCATGAAGCTCACCTTGCATCTTCTATTGCTGAATTGTTTCAGCTTCCTCCAAAGATGGTTTATGGGATTTTTGCAAATGTCCTTCCTATTGAAGAAAAGTGGACTGCCCAAGCTTTTAATTACTTTTCATCTTTGATAGGTTTGCAGATTAAAGGTCATATACAAGCCACTCTGCCAAACCAAATGTTTCTTCTTCATGTGCCCAAAATTGCTACTGATGTGGTTGAATTCAGAATAGGAAAACTTGTTAATAAGGATACTTTCTGTCTTCTTGTTGAAATGTTAACTGCATTTCCACATGAGTCGCTTTGTAAACAAATGCCGGATTTACCACAACAGAAATGTACAAGGCCAGGTACGCTATTTTGTGATGCAGGAATTCAACCAAATATTCCACCAGTTCTAAGAAATCTTCAACCAATTTTATCTGTTGGTGCTGTAGAAAAAGTAAAAATATCAGTAGCAGTTAGCCCCAGTAAGTTTTATTGCCAATTACTTCAACAACAGACACAGCTGGATACATTGACAAGAGACATGCTTTCCTATTATGAATCTATTAGCAGAGTAAAACTTCCGTCTTGTGACAATTTTGGAGCCCTTTGCGCAGCTAGACAAAAAAACGGTCAGTGGCAGAGAGGAGTAATACAACAGCTACTTTCTGACAAAGTGAAGATTTGGTTTATGGATTTTGGCAACTATGAAGCTGTGTCTTCTGAGTATATTTTGAAGCTTCCCCCAGAATTTATTTCAGTACCTATGTTTTCATTTCCTTGTGCTCTATCATGTCTTAGTGATCAAGAAGAAACGGAAAGAAATGCTCAGCTAGAAGAATTTAAAGAAATTCTATTAACACAACAGTCTACTTTGGCCCAAATAGATCGGTTCGATAGTAAAGAGCACATATATTATGTTACGTTACGTAAATGCGCATTGACACAGACAAGTGAAAATCTATCTCGGGAAAATGATGTGGATCCAAAATACAACACAGATGCCTCTTGTACAAGCGGGAATGTACAAAATCCTAGGGTGAACTTGGCAGAGAAGATTTACAGTACTACTCAACAATCAAGTTATTCCTCAAATCAAAAGGATACTCATTTACTGTGTTCACCTTTAACAGTTCCTTACAAAAGAGCAGAAATGAAAATAAGTTCAGTTTGTGTTGCTTTTGCAGTTTATGTTTTGAATCCATCGAATTTCTGGGTGCAAACGAATGATTTCTCAGATGAGTTTGAAGCTTTAATGAAGAAAATTGCAGATGTGTATGATGGAGATGAAGTCGATGATAAAATTCTAGAAAACCCAGAACCTGGAAGACTCTGTTGTGCACGATATAGCAAGGATAAGTATTTTTATAGGGCTGTCATTAGACAAATTGTAGACAATAATGCTGATGTTTATTTTTTAGATTTTGGGAACACTGACACAGTGCCACTGTTTGATGTGAAGATTTTGCTTCCAGAGCTTCAAGAATTACCGGCATTAGCCATGTGCTGTACACTTGCTAATGCATTTCCAATTGAAGATATATGGACTAAAAAAGAAACAGATTTCTTTAAAACAATTGTGGTTGACAAACCAATCACACTGCATGTCATTGCAAAACAAAAGGAGAATTACATTGTCAATGTGCAGTGTATGAATGGCTCCAAGCAGACTGATGTTCTCGGGCTTATGATTGAGGCTGGATGTGCAGAATTTTGGGAAGTAAAACAAGATCCATTTCAGAAAACAGTAAGGGGCTTTCCACGAAACTTCTCAAAAAAAAATAAAAACAGAAAAATACTAAGTAAAACATCTATTCAGAAAAATAAAGTAGTGATACCTCACACTACTGATGAGAATAAAAAGCTGAATACTCATGTTGTGACAAAAGGGAATGCTAGCGTTTTTCCACAATGGAAAAACATACTTTCCAATAAAGATGAGCAAATGTTTGAGAAAACAGATGGAGGAGAATACTATAAAGAGTACAAATTTAAACCAGGTTGTGTGTTTGATGTTGTATGCTGTCATATTATTTCACCAGGCAGTTTTTTATGCCAGATACAAAATAAGCTACCTGAGCTAAATAATATGATGGAACAAATTCAGAATTTTTACAACACTCAAAAAAGACCTTATGAAAGTGGAAAGCTTGCCTGTGTTGTGAAACATTCTACAGATGGAAAATGGTACAGAGCTGTTGTACTGAAATACGTATCCCAAACTGAAACTGATGTGATATTTGTAGACTATGGTAACAGGGAAAGAGTTTTGTTGAAAGATCTTCAAGCTATTCATCCAGACTTCTTAATTTTGGAATGTCAAGCATTCAGATGTTGTCTTAACAGTGTCAGTGAATCCTTAATATTTGACCCCTATATTTGGACTGCTGAGATATGCAGCGAATTTAAAAGATTTGTTTCATCTTCCAATGAACAACTGATTTGTTCAATTTGTGCCCTGGTTTTTAAGCCTCCCAACTACTTATATTACATTGTTGATTTGAAGAGTCCGTTTACTAGTTTAAGGCAATTTCTCTTTGAAAGTGACCATGCACAAATTTACTCTTTTGAATGTGCACAATCTCTTGTAACACCATTTTCTCTATGTAGCTTTTATTATTCATCTTTTAATATGGAAGTTGGAAATGAAGAGAAAGTACATCTATCCTATATATATAGCCCTACAAAATTCTACTGCCAGTTAAGTAGAAATGCAAATGAGATGGACAAGATACATAAAAAGATTTCAGAAATTAGCCCCAAAACAAACCATGTAATCCAAATGAATACTCAGAGTTTATGCATAGCAAAATATTTTGAGGATGGAGACTTCTATAGAGCTTTAGTATCTCCTAAGGAAACATCAGATTTCTACCCAGTATATTTTGTGGACTTTGGAAATAAACAATTGGTAGCCGAAGAGGAACTAGTTCCTATTCCAAACAGTGCTTCAGAATTAATGTTCACACCCATGCAAGCTATTAAATGTTATTTATCAGGTCTAAAGGATGTTGAAATTCCGTCTAAAATGAAAGCATGGTTTGAAAAAAAATATTTGGAAAAAGAGTTGAAGGCTGTAGTAGTATCTAAAGAATCTGATGGGCAGTTCGGTATGGAGTTGTATGATGGAGAACTACAAATAAATGCAAAGATTAAACATTTACTAAAGCAAAAAAGTGATCTGAACCCAAAGGATAAAAAGAAAGCTTTAAAAAAATGTGTTGGGAATAAACATAGGCCTTGTAAAATAGAGTTGAATATAGAGAGAAAAAAAGTTAAAAGTAAAGAAATTGGACAGCAAATAAAAGCCAGCAATGATAAGTTACCTTCTAAATATAGGAACAAAAAAGTAATTGATCAACAGAAACAGGATAGTGGACCTGCAAAGTTTCCCTTGACTTCGGATTTTTCAGATTTCATGTTGAAAAAAGTTTTGAGATACAGATATAAAAGTACTCACAAAGAACCCAATACTGATACCATTGATAAACTTAATGAACCGTCAGAGAAAATTAAAAATAAAAGGACTGGATTATATAGACTAAAATACACTGATCTTCCCCAACTTGACATTCTTCTAAATTCTGAAGTCTGGGGTTATATGTCTTATATAGTTAATCTTTCAAGTTTCTATGTTCATCGTTCAGAGGATGAAAATAAAATTGTGCAACTTGCTGGGGAACTGAATAGAAAAACTCTGGTTAAAGAATCAGTAATAGAGGTTGAACTTGAGAAAGACGATATTGTTTTAGCAAAATATGAAGGTGATTGTTGCATATATCGAGCTTTAATTAGAAAAGTCCTAGCCAATAAGTTTTTTGAAGTAGAGTTTATTGATTATGGCAACATAGCAACTGTGAATTCAACAAACATCTACAGAATTGGAAAGTGTTTACTCGATTTACCAAGACTCAGCATACATTGCTTCCTTAGTAAAGCAAAGTGCTTGTTTTCAAATAAAAACTGGAGTACTGATATGGATGCTTACTTTATCAATGAGGTAAATAATCAGCCAGTCATGATTAAGTTTCTACAACAGTATGACCAACAGTGGGAGGTTGACATAATGTGTCATGGAATATTTATCTCTGATAAATTAATAGAGAGAGAAACCCTTTTAGGTTTCGAGAACATACTTTCACTAAACTATGACCAGAACATGAAACAATTCCCAACAATAGATTCAGAAACTCTTAGTAATAATCCAGGTAAAAAATCAGAAAGTCAAACATCATGTGAAAGCATTAAAATCAAACCTACTAAGATTGGCTACCAAAATATAAAGCCTGGACAGATAGAAATAGTTGAAGTTGGTCATATTTCAAGTAATGGGAACTTCTATGTGAGGTTAACTAAGGATGCACAAACAATGCTCAATTTGAATGTACTAGTTGCTCAAGAAGTAGAGAAAAAGTGCTTTATTGCTATGGAAGAGATTAGAGAAGGATTGGAATGTTTGGTAAGATCAAACAAACCCTTGGGATGGTATCGATCTGAAGTTATTAAAAAATATGTGAAGGAGGAATGGATGCTGGTCCTTTTTGTGGATTTAGGAGAGTATGAAATGGTGTCACTGCATGATACACATGTGCTGAGTGAAAAAATAAGGTGTATTCCCAGGAATGCAGTGCTTTGTAGATGGATTTGGATTGGAAATCTAAGTGATTTGTCTTTTGAGGGAATGATGGAGAAGGTTAAATATTGTGAGATAAAGATTAAATTTTTTGAATACTTAGAATCTGAGCTTATTTGGGAAGTAGATCTTTTTATAGATGGAATTTTATTTTTGGAATATTGGAATCAAATATCTAAACAAACAAAATTAGAGGGACATAACTTATTAGGGACAGTGAATATCAGCAAATCACTTGATATCTCAGTCAGATCAAGTTCAATTTCATGGGCACAATTTCAGAAGGATAGTCACTATCCTGGATTTGTAACATCAGTCATTGATCCTTCAAACTTCTGTATTCAGTTTGGAGATTCATTTAAAACTCTGATATCCTTGTTCAAAATGCTCTCTAATCTTCCAGAAAGCCTCCCACCTATGCCACAAGAATGTATGATTCCTGGTGCCACCTGCTTAATAAAAAATGGACCTAATGGAAGCTGGAACAGAGTTGAAGTTTCTGAAGTGCTCAAAGACTCTAGTACGTTAATGCTTACTTTTATTGATGATGAGGGGTTATCAGTTCCCCTTCCCATCTCGGATGTCTCTAAGCTGAAGATTATCCCAGAAAAGCTAGCTAGTTTACCACGATTAACCTATCCTTGCTCATTGTTTGGAGTGACACCTGCTGATGGGAAACATTGGAGTGATGAAGCCAAACTTATAATTCAAGAATTTCTTGGTAGACAAGGTCTCACATTCCAATTCAAACAGCCTCATTGTGGACTGAAGCTAGAAGTAGATGTTTTTTTTGAGCAAAACAATGCAGCAGATGTATTGGTTGCTTCTGGTTGTGCTTTGTATTCTAAAACTGCATCTTTTGGATCAGCTTGCTGTGATGACCTTCAGCTACCAAATTCACGTATTATTTATGATCCACTGTCCATTCAGAAGATCTCTAAACCACAGATTGCCACAAATAGAGACCAGAAAGGTCCACAGAATTCAGATGTGCAATTGAAATGTGTTGATTTAAAAAAATTAGAGGTGAAGAGCTCCAAAAAACTACGCGGTAAAAAAAAAGACTCTCGGATGAATTTCTTCAATAAAAGAAATTATAGAAGTCTGCACAACCAGAATGAGAAATTATTTAATCAATGTTGTGACAGAGAACAACTCAACCAAACATATTCTACAACCGTATCAAAGGCTTCTGACAAGTTGGACTCCCAAGAATGCTCAGATCCATGAAGAAAATTGAACACTTACAAGGTCAGTTTCAAATGACACTTAACTGTATAAAATTATCTTATCCTTTGCTTTAATCTATAACAGGAACAATAGTTTGGGCTTCCTTTAAGGCTAGCAGCAAAAGAATCATACACCTAATTTGCCTGCATAAACTGCCATAATGCATACTGGAAGGATGTTAGTATATTCTACATATAATGCAGCACAGATTGCAGCACAGATCACAAATCTATCTGAGCTTGCGCATATAGTGGATTTCTTTGTAGAAAGATAATCTGCCACAATGTGATTATCTATAGGCAGCCTTTAGGGCTCATTATGGAGCACATAATTTAGTCCCCTTGGAGGACTATCTATGCCAGGAGTCTCAAACTCAATTTCATTTGAGGGCTGCATCAGGGTGTGTTTGACCTTGGGGCCAGGGTGGCCGTGGCCAGGGTGGGCATGGCCAGCTCAACGTCACTCATTTTGGGGGTGCCTATAATGGCCTGAGTGCTCTGCCAGTGAAAATGGGCTCCCAAACTCTATTTTGGCTACAATAGCCGCCTGCAACCCTCTGCCAGTGAAAACAGAGTTCCCGCCAGTGGCCCTCCAAAAATCTCTTTTTGCTGGCAGACGCACCACGGGTCGGTCTTTCGCTGTTTCCGGGACAGCCCTGCACGCCAGATTGAAACACCCTGCACGCTGGATCCGGCCCCCAGGCCTTGAGTTTAACACCCCTGATCTGTGCTACGAATTTTACAGCAAAGTAGTGTTCTCTGTTTTTGCTCAGCATCTTGGCAGTTTTCAACCAGAAAATCCTTCTGAATTGCTTTCAGCTCGGAAACACAATTTTATAATGGCTTAGGTTCTTAGAAATATGATTTAAAAGAGGTGTTAGAGATTCCTACAGGTAGTCCTCAACTTACAACCACAATTGAGCCCAAAATTTATGTTGCTAATTGCGACATTTGTTAAGTGAGTTTTGCTCCATTTGATGGCTTTTGCCACAGTTGCTAAGCAAATCACTGCAGCTGTTAAGTTAGTAACACAGTTGTTAAGTGAATCTAGCTTCCCCATTGACTTTGCTTGCCAGAAGGTTGCAAAAGGAGATTTACATGACCCTAGGACACTCTAGCCATCTATAAATATGAATCAGTTGCCAGGTATCTGAATTTGGATTACAAGATGCTAAAATTGTTGTGTGGAAAATGGTATTAAATTCCTTTTTTCCGTGTTTGTGTAACTTTGGACGGTCATTAAATGAATTGTAAGTTGGCGACTACCTGTATTTGATATGGTGTCTATTGGAAACTGTTGAATAATATCTGGTATATTTGATTTGGTACCACCAGAATGCTGATGACACTACCTCTTTTAATTCTTTTCCACTTAAATGCAAGGAAATTTTGCTTCATTTCTGAAGTCAGTAAGAGACTGAATGAGTGCAAACTTACAGGTGCACAATTCAGACCAGACACTAATTTTCTTGGTTATTTGAAAGATAAATGAAAGAAAATGGAATTTAGTCAGAAGCTCATTTCATTAGTGTCCAAGAAGATTGGTATTGCTTGGACAATTGATTTATGCTCACTTGTAGAAAAGAGCTATTAAAAGGCTGAAGGGCATTTTTATTTAGAAATAATCATCTTTTTTCATGTATATGAAGACATACATCTATATTCCACATACATATATGGAATAATATATATTCCATATACATTTACAAATATATTTCTCATTCTTCTATGTATACGAGTTTAGCCAGCCATTACTGTCATGTTTCCTTTGGCCACAGTAAGCCTTTCCTATGCCAGGGTCCCCAATTGAATTTTAATTCCATTACTTCTTTTTTTTTTTGCAATTTTTTTATTTTTAAACATAAAAAAAACAACATACGGTATTTTTTTTTCATCCATTACATGCAGCATATTGTTTGGTTACAAGTGTTTTTGCGTCCATGTTCTCAATTACATATACAATCAGATTTTCCGTCTAATATAACTAAATACCTCACTTTCATTGTACAACATATATTCAATTACAATTAATATTTATTTCTTTTCAATAAACCTAATTCCCTTACATTCTTGATTGTCTGTTTAATAACAATATACCTTTATATAATCACTTATCCCATTCTGAATATTTTTACAGTATAATTTTTTTACCAACTATTTATATTTGTATATCACTATTTTCAATTATGTATAATCCCACCAATCATGTATCATGCTTATGTTCATTATTGTCCTTGTACATCATACATTCAAACAAAGATGTTATTCCTTCACTTTTCAACAAGGTGTTCTAAATACTCACTTCATATATATACCAATTTTTTATTATTTCCTTATAAAAATTGTTTATCAACAACAGGATATCTTTATAATATATACTTAGAGTCATACATTATATCACCAATCCTCTATCAAGTATACATAAATTCATTATTATCCTTATCCATTTTAAAACAATTCCATGACTTCTTGGGTAACAAATGCTTGGGAAAAGCTGTACAGTCCACATAGAATGTACATGACTCTGTAGAGAAGTGGTTCCCAATATGGGGCCCACTCCCCACAGGTGGGTAATTTGATTTTTAATTTGGGGGGGGGCAATTTGAACTTGTTTAAACCAAGTTAATGGCCTTTTAGGCTTCTTCCGCATGAGTAGAGTTCACATTTGGAGTAAAGTAAGAATTATATATCAACAGGGGGGGGGGGCACAGGATTTTAGAGATGCTTAGGTGGGGCATGGCCAAAAAAAGATTGGGAACCACTCTTGTAGATTATATATGGCTATGTATTGTTCCTGTGACTTCGTAGCCTAATAGAAACTATGCAGTCATCTAGTAGAAGTATAGGCTGTTCTTCGGAAACCAGAACTAAAGAATTACAAGTCTGTGATAGATAGAGAAATAGAGATAGAAATTATGGCTAGATAGACAGATAGATTTAAAAATACAAAAAAAAACCATGTAAAAATATGTGGACAATCTGGAAAGAGTGCAGAGAAGAGCAACAAAAATGATTGGGGGGCTGGAGGCTAAAACATGAAGAACAGTTATAGAAATCGGGTATATCTAGTATAATGAAAAGAAGAACTAAGGGAGACATGATAGCAGTGTTCCAATATTTGAGGGGTTTCTATAAAGAAGAGGGGAGTCAAATTATTTTCCAAAGCACCAAAGGAAAGACAAGAAACAATGATTGGAAACTAGCCAAGGAAAGAAGCAACTAGAACTAAGGAGAAATTTCTTAATGGTGGGACCAATCAACCAATGGAGTAGCTTGCCTTCAGAAGTTGTGGGTGCTCCATTACCGAAGGCTTTCAAGAAGAGACCAGACAATCATTTGTCTGATGTGGTATAGGATCTCCTGTTCGAGCAGGGGGTTGGACTAGAAGACCTCTGAGTTCCCTTCCAACTCTATTATTCTATGGTCTATGAAAAAAAAAAGTTAAAAAAATTAAGTCTCTGTAAAAAGGCAGGTCTTCACAGTAAACCTGAACAAATTAAGTATATTTTCTTTCTAATATATCTGCTTGTGGTTTTTTTTTTTAGGTTAAAATCAGAATAGATGGATTATCACAGTTGACAACTATTAATGGACAAAAGATCAACCTTCATTTGAAAAGCAATGCAGGAACAGTATGCAGAACGTGTTCTATTTATAAATTTATCATTTGTAGAAATCCAGACCAGAGGCCCATAACTATTAAAAAGGGTAAAGGGTCCATTAGTATTCTGGTTTGGTTCCCTTCCTCCCCTGCCATATGCATATATTTTTATGCCTTTGAAAAGTCTCTACTGACGATTGATTTAGCATTGGAATGATGACAGCATGGAAAAAGAAATACTTTGGAATAAGGTTTTCAGCAAAACTAATCTGTTACCTTACTGGACAAAGACCATCTTGCAATTGGTGCTAGATTTTTATTATTATGCTAAACTTTGTGCTTATATGTAATGATCATTTGGAATTTTGTTTAATTTCAGAAGTGATTAGGAACTATCAGTTTTTTTTTTAATTAAACGTAATACAATGTATCACAAGAGACGGTGTGCTTTGGCCTTTGCCGATATTGAAAAAAAATGCAGAAATATGAAAATCAAGAACACTTGTTCTATATGTTACTAAGTTTGTGAGGTGTGAGGCATACAGTTGTCTAGATTGTCAAATGCTGCCAAATGTTGTTGATTTGTTTTTACTAGGAAAAAGTTTGAATTTAAACTAATATAATAGGAAAATAATCTCTTTATTTATTCTGACCATTTCGATGCAAGTACATTTCAGTAAAATACAGATTTCGCTATGGACTTCCATACGTCCTAGCCATTCCAGTTTTCTTCCACAATGCTCTGTTTTGCTTACTACCACAAAAAGGCTCCATATAAACTGCAGAATATATTAAGACAGATGTAAATCTCAAGGTATTTTATTAATTACAGGGAAGCTTAATGCTGAGTTGATTGCTACCAATTCTTGCCTGTTGGCAAGTACTATCATTTCATAAGTTAAATCCATTTTCTTTTGTTACACTTAGTGACTTGTGCATTCTCTCATGGGAGAGAGAATGAGTGACAGGTATACAGAAATCATGTTTTAAAACCCAGTTAAATCTTATCTGTGCACTAGGATGCTTAGAAGTTGTATATATATTTTATTGCAGGTTGTACTGCATTGAACCTCATCAGTGAGGATTTTCCAATATTGTTTAGAGGTATTGTATTGGTATATAAGTGTTGTAGGTATTGTTTATACCTACAGTATATTGGAAGAACACTCTCCTGACAGCCTGAACCTTTCTGTTAGTTTTTTTGTTTGTTTAATCCTACACATTTTAACAGTTCTAATAACTACATTTTGAAAGACATAAGTTGATTTAACTGAATTAGCAGCGCTGAATTAGCACATTTGAGTAAGACATGATTAACGTAAATGTCTTAAAAGCGCTACCAAAAGAAAATCAAGCTTCCAGCTAGCCCCAGGGCTTGTTGGAAGTAACAGTGAAATATTTCTTCTTGTAATAGGCAAGAACAGCAGGAGTTATATTTTTTTTTATATCTATACGAAACCAAATAGGATGCCCGTGTAAAATTCAAATTAGTTTCTAAAGGCTTTAGTGTTATATGTATAACTACTGATGAGTACTGGTGAGAAAACACATCTTGTGGTTTATATGGTGTAAATATGAGTTTTCTTGCTGAGCGCCCTGAAAATAAAAAAGACGTGTTTGGATATTTCATGATGTTCATAAAGTACAGTGTATTTTTCTTTAAATAAAAGAATATTCTTTGACTCCAGTGATATAAAATTGTTATTAAGCAGCAATAAAGTGGTGGTACAAGTTTAACACAGCCACAGTGAAGCTGTAGGAAAAGCTACATTTGTTTAATGTTTTCTCATACCAGATTCCAGCTAGGGGAAGCTTTTCCTGGAGGGGTGGAGGGGTGGGTGGGAAAGAGAATATCAAATATACATTTCTGAAATCAATATTTTGCTTTTATATGTGGATTAAGGTGGGTTTCTTTTCAGGTGCCAGGCCCCATTGTGCAATTCTCCCCTCACTCAATTCACCTTATAGCCTAGGCCAGTGTTTCTCAACCTTGGTAACTTGAAGATGTCTGGACTTCAACTCCCAGAATTCCCCAGCCAGCGTTCGCTGGCTGGGGAATTCTGGAAGTTGAAGTCCGGACATCTTCAAGTTGCCAAGGTTGAGAAACACTGGCCTAAGTTATTATTTTCCTCTTTTTTAAATTAAATGTTGAAGACCTGCAGATGCCATGGCTTTGTCGGGCATGTTACTGACCTTGATATTATGAAATGGAGATGGAAGGGTGTGTCAGAATATCCAATACAGGTAGTCCTTGACTTTTGACCCCAATTGATCCCATCATTTTCGTTGCTAAGTGAGACATGTGTTAAGTGAGTTCTCCCCATTTTACTACCTTTCTTGCAACAGTTATGTGAATCAGTGCAATTTTTAAGTTAGTAACAGGATGTAAACTGAATCTGGCGTCCCCATTGGCTTTGCTTCTCAGAAGGTTGCAAAAGGGGATCACATGACCCCAAGGTCATGGCCACCGTCATAAATATAAACCAGTTGCCAAGTATCTGAATTTTGGTCACGTTACCATGAGGGCATTACAGTGGTAATAAGTGTGTAAAATGGTCATAAGTCACTTTTTTTCAGTGCCGTTGTAACTTCAAACGGTCAGTAAATGAATGTTATAAGTCGAGGATTACCTGTACTCCTAAATGTAAAACAAGCTATGTTTTTTTTTTATCTTGCTGTTCTTGATTTTTGTTCATGTATTGTTTTCGGTTCCACCACAAAAGCGTGGAGGACAAAATCGCGCTCGATGAAAGCGCGCATTTGACGTCATCACAGCGCGACGAAAACATCGCACTGTGATCGAAAAATGTAAAAATAAAGCGAAAACCTTACCCTAACCCCCCCAAACCTAACCCTTAACCTAACCCTTAACCTAACCCTAAATCTAACCCTAAACGTAACCCTTAACCTAACGCTAACCCTTAACGCTAAACGTAACCCTAACGGTCTAAACCTAAACCTAAACCTTAACCTAAACCTAAACCTAAACCTAACCCTTACCTTTATGTGAATCGGCTTGCTTTAATTTTATTTTTATTTCAATTTTTATTTTTTTTTGTCGCGCTGTGATTACGTCAAATGCGCGCTTTCGTCGAGTGCGATTTTGTCCTCCGCGGTTTTGACGGGTCACGATTGTTTTCTCTTTTTTTTCTTGAACACAGTACACAATTGGCCTTGGCTATTTTGCCATGGAGGCATTTGAGTGTGTGTTTTGCTCATGTGTCTTGGGTCAATTGCATAGACTTTTAAAGGTACAATTTCAAACTGACTCGCATTGTTTTTCTGTTTATTAAGCGTAAAGTGATTTTGCAGAATAAAAATAAAAAAACATCAAATATTAACGAGTATACCAAAAGCAAGGAAGGCTAACATAGAGATTATATAGAAACAATAATAATTATTTCCAAGGAGCAGGCAAAAATTTAACAGCAAGTCATATTAATAAGGAGTAGTAGGATCAATTGAAATACGTGGCACAAATATTGTGAAAGCATTAAATTTAGTTTTAACACCCTGAATAACACCATGTAAGAGTGTAGACACCCTCTGTGGGGACAGCATTTTAGGGAAAGTGCCCTCTGATGTTGCATAAAACCAAATGTGGAAAATAGCATAGAAAAACCTAGCTATAAGTAATGTTAGAACGTGTATTATCTTTATAGATAATAGATCTGTTCTGAGCCAGCCTTCGCAGAAGCAAGAAACAGACTCCTTGTCACGAAAAACCCCTCTTTATTTAACTCTTGTGAATTAATGGCATTCACCCATCGAAAAGTCCAAGCAAGGAGTTAAATGCAGCAACAGACCTTAACAGTTTCTTGCGATAATTGCAAGGCCGGGAGATCCCAGTCAAAAGGCTACAAGTTCTGGCAAGCAGTCTGATGCACGAAACACAATGAACAAACCTTCAGAAATACCAACTGTTGTCTCCTACGACAACCGCTCACCTTTCCTTCTATTTATTCCCCAGCTAGGGAGGGGGCATTCAGCATCGGTGTGTGCTTTGCTTTCTGAGTCGACTCCTTGTTCTCCGTTGTTCACCTCTCCTAACTGCTCTGCACATACGTGCATCTGGAACAGGCCCCAGCTGTTCTTCTTCCTCACTTATCTCAGCCTTCAAAAGCAGCTGCCTCTCCGGTGGCTGGGAAATGTTGGACTGCTCTGGCTCTATCTCTTTGTCTAATGCAGAGATCCATCAGAGCCTTCCCCAGGCTCCAGAACTGGCCCAAGTTCCTCCCCAATCTCCTAGTTGTATGAGTCTGCTGCCAGCTCTGCTGGCAGCTGGTGGGCCACAACAAGATTTGGATAGAACATGGAGGACTGGGTCCATCTCTACAATCATAATAGCAATTTGTTCAACTTCAAGAAAACAGTTTGGGGAACCTTTTTATTTCTTTCTGTAGTGGTGAAAGAAAAGAACTAGGTCAAGAATCTGAATTAGTTCCTTGGATAGGTAAAGCACAGAATAGTAAATTAAAAAGCGAATGGTAGAACCAGGGGTGAAATCCTCCTGGTTCAGCCTGGTTCGGTTGAACCAGTAGGGACGATTGTCCCTGGTTCTGTGAACTGGTAGCAGTGGTGGGATTCAGCCAGTTCGCACCTATTTGGGAGAACCGGTTGGTAACTTTCTAAGTAGTTCAGAGAACCGGTTGTTGGAAGAAATCTTATCTTGTTTTTTTTTCTAATTTACAGGGTTAATCCTGTAAGGAAGGCAGGAAGGAAACATTCTGATGTTGTTTCTAGCCTCATCTTTATTGACCTGCTTACAGA
This sequence comes from Thamnophis sirtalis, assembly GCF_051295495.1. NCBI lineage: Eukaryota > Metazoa > Chordata > Lepidosauria > Squamata > Natricidae > Thamnophis > Thamnophis sirtalis. Next base: position 135,680,631 of record NW_028261385.1, on the reverse strand, counting down.
AACTGCCTCTCCGGTTAACCCTTATTACATTGTAACAGCTAAGGCGAAGCACCCATCGACCTCAGTGACCTTGAGTTGGCCATGCCCACCCAGTCACATGACCACAGAGCCACGGCTATCCAGATGGTCATTAGGGCAGAGAACCGGTTGTTAAATTATTTGAATCCCACCACTGCTTATCTATTACAGTAAACAAAATCTCCCCCCCCCCCTAGATCTGTATGAAGTAAGGAACTTTTGAGGCAATTGATGGTGAGGGACAAAAAAGTATTTTATCTTCTGCTTTCTGCCAATGGAAATTTTTTTACGTGAAATTTTTAATGTGAAATTTGGGTTGGGGGTTCTCACATTGGTAGGATGAATATTTCTGACCCAGGAATATATATGTTGGTATAAATTTCATGATTCATTAACAACTATTCATTCAACAGAACAGTCCATTTATGACTAAACAAAAAAAATAATGAAGACCTAACCAAAACATTTTTTGGGTTTTTTTTCTAAAGGATTAGGGGTGCAAGGGTCTTGTAACTTGACAGCTTTAAGACTTGAACACTTCAATGCCAGAGTTCCTGAGCCAACATGACTGGAGGAGGAATTCTGGGAGTTGAAGTCTACAAGTCTTAAAGCTGTCAAGTTTGAACACCCCTGGGTTTTTTTTTTCTAAAGGGTTAGGGGTGCAAGGGTCTTGTAACTTGACAGCTTTAAGACTTGCGTGCTTCAAATGCCAGAGTTTGTGAGCCAACATTTTGGTTGCTAAGCAAGAGCATTGTTAAGTGAGTTTCACCACATTTTACAAGTTGTCCACGCCCACCCAGTCACATGACTGCCAAGCCACTCCCACTCGGTCACATGGCTGGCAAGCCACTCCCACCCAGTCACATGGCCAGCAAGCCACTCCCACAAAGCAGGCCACACCTACAGAAGCGGTTCTAAAAAAATTTGAAACCCACCACTGGTAGTAAAAAAAAGCTTCCGAGGTTCGTGTGGCTCAGCTTTGTTTGTATGTTACAAAAGGGTGATAGGGATTCGTTTTGAGCCCAATATATTGTATAAAACAACTCCCAGCACTAAAGCTGTTTTAGATTGCTAGAATGGCTGGAAGCTGCTGCTGCTACCCAAAAAAGCATATGCCTCTGTGTGACTCACTTAACTTCATTCACTGTAGGGTAGTTCTATTACAGACGTTTCTTCCCAGCTTGCTTTACCAGAGATTGAGACTTTAAATGTGAAACCAGACAGTTGTAGCCCTAGAGGAACTAATTTGAACTGCCCAGTTCTGATACAACCTTTCTTCTACATGGCAAGTAATTTTTTTTACTCCTGCAATGTTTTCCCACTCTTTATTATTGAGGACATTTAAGATACTAGATACTCCCAGCAAGAGCCTTTGTATGTAAGGGTGTAGTGTTAGCGGTTCAACTTCTTCCTCACAGCAGCCTCTTTTCCTTTTCCTGGCTGGAGGGAGGATATTTGAAGGAAGACTTTACAAAAACTATGCTCATTGTTGGATAGAATATTTTAGTCTCCAAATGTAGCAAAACCTTTTGCTGTTGCTACAAGTGTAATAATATAATAACACAAGTGGATTGTTAAAGGAGTTAAAAAGGAAGGCTAAGACTTCTTAAATTAAGTTTTAAAACAGTCGTGAAGAGTTTTTAAGATAACAGTGAGCCATGACTATAACTATGATCCCAAATTCTCTTAAAAACTCTAATGATTGTTTTAAAAGTTATTGCAGTGTTTCTCAACCTTGGCAACTTGAAGATGTCCGGACTTCAACTCCCAGAATTCCCCAGCCAGCGAAAGCTTGGAATTCTGCGTTCGCTGGCTGGGGAATTCTGGGAGTTGAAGTCCGGACATCTTCAAGTTGCCAAGGTTGAGAAACACTGAGTTATTGTAATACTCTGTCATACTTGCCATAATCTTCTGGAATACTTGGTATTATAGAAGATTTTAAAAAAATCTGGTCATATCACAGAGCACCGGAGCAAAAATATGCATATGCTTTCATTCTTGGTTTATAATATGTTCAAGGTGGGTGACTTGTTTTCAGTAATCAGTAAAGTGAAAAAAATCTGAACATCAACAAACCCCTTAGATGACTTCCTGTGCTTCAGTCAATTAAACAGACTTGTTTGATTTATGGACATGGATATTGTGACTTAGCAAATCTTGCTTAAAACATGCCAAGGTCCAACAGAAGGATGAAGCCCCCCCCCCACTAGATGAAGACACTTTGATATGTATTAATTGGTACCTAAAACTCAGTCATGATGAACAGGAAGCTTGGAATTCTGCTCTAAGACCCTAGTTCTTGTTCAGTCCTTTCACTTAAACCAAGCATGTATGAAGTCTTTTTGAGTTCACACCAATATCCTGCATAATGATCGTTCTTCCAGATTTATATGAGAGCCAATTAATGCCAGGCAACAGGCTTACTAGCGAAGGATCCTGGGGTTGTAGCGTAGTAACATCTAAAAACCCACAGATTATAACACTAATAACCCTGCAGTCACCTAGGTCCTTAGTTTGATCAATGTATAAAAATATTCTGTTAGATAAATCTGTAGTTCTTGCAGGCTGTATATATGCCACATGGTTCATTTCTCATAATCCGTTCCTGATACAGTTCTTCCTGATGAATATGCAGGTGTCCCTCATGGAGTTTGTGAGGAAGGTGTTACGAGTTCTTCGTTGGAGTAAAATATGTGCACACACAGAAAAAATTATTCCTTGAAGTTCAGTTCAGATCTGTGTTTGATGTTCACTGCTGGATACCTGCCGTTCATTTATAACTACGTCTGGTTGGTTCTGCCATAGTCCTACCAGACTTCAAACTCCATGTGGCTTCAGCTTTTGTTTTTTTCTTCTAGTTGAGATGCGCCTATAGCCTCCAGATGTCTTCCTCCATCTCCCACTTTCTCCACTGTCTGAATCTTCAACAATGCCTGCAAATCCTATGACTACATTTTTCTGGGTTTCCTGATCAGGTTTTACATTCTGGTCAGTTCAGTTGATCTAAAGGTGAGATCTTTTTTAAGGAAAATGAATGAAAGCTTAAGATGAGCTTACCAGTCCTGGAAGGCACAACTATGCCAGGCAGTGATGGGTTTCAAAAATTGTTCGAACCTACTCTGTGGGTGTGGCCTCCTTTGTGGGAGTGGCTTGCTGCCCATGTGACCGGATGGAAGTGGCTTGCCGCCCATGTGACCGGATATGAAGATGCCGACGACACTTGTCAGAACCACCTTAAATTACCTCACACACAGCACTGGCATGCATAAGAATATGATGTAAACTTGTTTTTTAAAAGGCATCTTTGGTTTGCGTTAAAACAACTTCAACACACGCAATGTTCGGATTGCACCACAAACACAGTAGTCATCCTTACCTTTCACAGAGGCACTGAGTTTTATAAATATGAGCATGATAGTGTAGAATAATCATATCCAAGGACCAGTGGTGGGTTTCAAAAAGATTTGGAACCTCTTCTGTAGGTGTGGCCTGCTTTCCGGGTCCACTGGTGGAACCTCTTCTAACCAGTTCGGTAGATTTGATGAACCGGTTCTACCGAATAGGTGCGAACTGGTAGGAACCCACCTCTGATGCCAGGCTATGCTACCTGGCACCCTTGGTAAATCCCAAAGGCGTTTTTTTCAAGAAGCAACTGGACTTTCTGTTTTTTCTTTCAAGAGGTTTTGGTTCTTCTCATCCAAGAAGTGAAACGCCTTCAAAGAAGAACCAGAAAGGCCAGATGCCTCTTGAAGAAGCACCTGGATAACTGAGAAGCTCCATAGACCCTTGGTAAGTGTTTTGAAGAGAGGCACAATTTCCTCTTGCAGTTGCTTTGGTGAAAGGGAAGGGATCTGGTGGCTCAACTCAATCAAACTCAGGCTGGGCTGAACCTTTTTTGGACTACTCCAATTTCTCCCTCAGTTTTGGGACAGCCTTCCTTTTTGGCTTCAAAGGGGAAGAGCATTAGTTTCTGTGGCTGGGGTGAGATACGCCATCCCTTGTTTGTATGCTATCAAGCACTAAAGCTTTGGAGAGGGAAGGAAGTTTGCAGCTATGATAATTTCCATAGGCTTCCATAGCTTTGGATGAAACTTTTAAAACCATGGGGGTGAGAGGATTGCCCTGCCAAGCTACATTGTTCCTGTTTGAGACCTCTGCTATTTCTTACGGCCTCCATAATAGCAAGAGCATGGATGGTAACCATACTACTCTGCTCCCTCTTCTTTTTTAAGATTATGCTTTACAGTACAACTGGAAGAAATGTCAAGAATGACACAGATTATTAACTATCTTTAAGTGCATTTCCTAGAACCAACTACAAAAAGAAAAAAAAAAAAGCTTTTTGCTAAGACACGTCCCCCTGTCTTCCCTTGCCCTATAACCAGGTCCGATCCAAAACTCTGCAAGCTAAATGCAGAATAACATCTTAGATACTATTTCCGTTGTTAGGAAATGCCCTCCTAAATCCCGAAGCTCATACTACTGAGTATCTTTAATGAGTATCTTTTGCTATGCCTTGTTAAGAACATAGACTCCAAGTCCAATTGGCATCTTATAGTATGTACAATGTGCTATAGCTGATTGTGGATATTTGCTGTAAATAAATCTGTATAGAGTGGATATGCTTTGGCTTGATAATATAAAGGCTCACAGAAATAACTGAATTTTCTCAATTTGGGGATAGATGTCATGAGATACAACGCGTGTTTAAAAAAAAAAAGTAACCTCATTTGGATGCTGGTGAGATGTACACAGAGCCAGCAGGTGGAGACCTTGCATTAATTTTCATAAATGGGAGCAAGCAAAAAAGAACATCTTTCTGTGCAAAATAACTGTGAAAATATTTGACAGTTCTTGCAATGGGAACTTATGCAGAATACTTACTTTCATGGTATAATTTGCATATGCGAGCTGCTTTAGACATACGTTGCCACTGAAACTTGAATAAAAGGTTGTTTTGTTGCTTTAATAAATGTACCAGGATGAGTCTGTTCAGGTGGTTAGTGTATAACACAACAAGCACACAGTTTTTACTGTTCTGTTACATGAGGATACAGACTCCTTTCACAGGGAAGTACTGCTGTATGAGACATTGTGCTTTCCCAGCAGTGAATAATTAATACAGTTTTAGCTATTTCAGTGCTGCCATCCTGGAATTTGATTGAGTCTAAATTCTTATTGTTTTTGTATTTTTTGTTAAGAATACAGTCCTTCAATTAGCCTGAATGGAAAATTTATAAATCATCAACAGTGTCTTGCACAACATTATTTTCCTTTCCTTTCCTTTTTCCTTTCCTTCTCTCCACCCGCCCTTTTGGACAGTTTTTTTCTCTCCTATTTTCTTTAAATGCAAGAATGGCACTCATACTTGCTTATTGTAACCCTAATTTTTCAAGAATTCCAGAGCAAGTAGATTTTCCACCTTTCTGCTGAAACTGACACATTTGTTGCTGGATTAATTTTTTTTCATGGTAGTAATTGCCTCGTTGATGTGCATCTTGATGTTTTGATTGTAAACTTTGAAACATTATTTTGTGGTTCATTATCCTGATTTATAGTAAAAAGGATGGATAGGGATGTAATAAACACAAACACACACACGTTTTAATTCATTTCAAAGTCAGAATTGTGCAGCTTGTCTTTATGTGCCAGATAGTAATACTAAGAGTAAATGTGTCACAAAAACAGAAGGAAATTCTTAATTCTACATGTGGAATTGTCCTGCAATTCTGCTTTAATTTTTATAGCACAGGTTTCTCATACCTAGCATGTTTGGGTTACATTTCCCAGAATTCCCAATCAATTCGGCTACTGTAATATATTTGGGTTATTCTAACTTGTAAAAGCTACCAACCTTCTTTAGAAGAGTCTTACTATTTCACAAAATCACCACAAAATCACCACCAATTGATTAAATTTCATATAAAGTACGATAGAAGCAGTGGGTGGATCTAGAATTAGTCATAAATCAAACAGCTCCACTGAAACAAATAGGGCTTAAGCTTACCAACTTGGGCCCTGTTGATTTCAGTCAGTCTAGGTTAAGTGCAACTAAATTTTCTGCAGAGAGATCACACATAACTTTCGAATTTTTTCAAGAAGCTTAAAGTGCAATTGTGCAATGTGTAATTATGCATAACTTACAAAATCTTAGGATGGTATTTGATTGCTCTAGCTTTATGTAATGATTGGACAATGAGGTTAAGCCCAAATCTGTGTCAAATGCACAATAATAAGTAATTCCGCTGTTGTTATTTAAAATAAAATTGGAGGTGTTGAAATTGGAATTATATATCCAATCAGCGTTGTTATTTCTATTTGATGAATGGCTGGTTTGCCCTAAGCTGCTGATCTATTAATGCTGAGTCTTTCCACAATTGTTCCTCTGCCTGTAGATATTGCTGCAAAGAAGATTAGAAGCTTTATTACTTAAACAGAAAACTCTGAAATAATACAATGGGAGAAAAGATAAGTCTGTGTACAACAAAAGGCAAATTTCCATGGGCTTATTTTAACTGAACATTTGACCTACAGCTTAAACAATTAAAAAAAAAGTAAACCAAGACACTTAATTGTTGAAAGCAGTAATCTTGAACTTAACTCATGGAAAACTTTTTGTTCCAAAAAGCTCCCTTCCCAATTATATTTTTAATTAAATTTAACAATTCTAAGACTGTGTTCGCTAATTGTCCACTGTGAGGCCTCTTCAGTGGTGGGATCCAGCCGGTTCTCACCTATTCGGGAGAACCGGTTGTTAACTTTCTAAGCAGTTCGGAGAACCGGTTGTTGGAAGAAATCTCCTTTGGTTTCTTTTCACTTTACAGGGCTAATCCTGTAAGGAAGGCAGGAAGGAAACATTCTCGTGTTGTTTCTAGCCAGATCTTTATTGTCCTGCTTACAGAAACTGCTTCTCCGGTTAACCCTTATTACATTGTCACAGCTAAGGCGAAGCACCCATCAACCTGAGTGACATTGAGTTGGCCATGCCCACCCAGTCACATGACCACTGAGCCGCGCCTACCCAGCTAGTCATTAGGGCAGAGAACTGGTTGTTAAATTTTTTGAATCCCACCACTGGGCCTCTTCATTAAAGGCTACAGATCATAATCTACCATCTTGGTTTAAATGTGGGGGAAGAGTGGGATGAACACATTTCAAATGTCATGTGAACGGGAATGTCCCTGGTTTTGGAGTCTTGCAACGAATGCATTTTTAAAGTCCCCAGTCCTGAGGAAGCTGTGGCAATACTACATATTTCTGGCATACCTCTTTAATATGCTAATTTTTGTAGTACAGCAGCTTCTGGAGGGCCACTGATTATCTGTTCCTTTCAGTTCTGTTCATGAATAATAGTCTTTCTTTCACTTTCTCACTTTTGCTAGCAACAGTCTGGAGGGGAAAAAACAAACAAACTCCCCTATACCTTTTTCTTGTGTCTTTCTGTTGGGGTGTAAATTCCTGTTTTTTCATTTTTCCCAGGACAGAGAGGAGTGGCCACAAGAAGGGGAGATTTTCCAAGACTTGCAGATTCTGCCTCATTATGCTGCCATTCAACCATAAAGAAAATATGACGTTGTTGAAAACACTAAATAGAAACGCTGAACAGCCAGCAAAATTGTTAGCCAATGGTGTAAAATGTAAAATAAATATAAATCAATGCTGCTTTTCCTGCGTAGTGCAGTCAACACACTTTACATATTGAAGGATTCTCCCTGTATTAACTCACTATCTAGTTTTCTTCAACATCTCATGAAACCTTTGTAAAATAAAAAGCTGCAGGCCTAGGCACATAAGCCAGTCCACTAATTTATTTTTGGAATTAGCTTGTATGCAAATGTGTGATCATTTTTCAAATGTACACCATATTCAGAGGTGGTATTCAGCAGGTTCTGACCAGTGCTGGAAAACCGGTAGTGGAAATTTTGAGTAGTTTGGAGAACTGGTAAATACTATCTCTGGCTGGCCCCGCCCCATCTATTCTCTGCCTCCTGAGTCCCAGCTGATTGGGAGGGAATGGGGATTTTGCAGTATCCTTCCCCTGGAGTGGGAAGGGAACAGAGATTTTACAGTATCCTTCCTCTGGAGTGGGGCGGGAATGGAGATTTTACAGTATCCTTCCCCTGCCACACCCACCAAGTCACACCCACCAAGCCTAGCCACGCCCACCAAGCCACGCCCACAGAACCAGTAGCAAAAAAAAATGAATCTCACCACTTACCATATTCCACGTGCTGTGAAAGTTTTTTAAAAAAAGCAACGAAGGCGAAATAGTCCTGCTTTGTTCAAGTAGTTCATGCTTAGTGATCACAATTGGGATTAGCAACTCTGTTGCTAAGCACTGTGGTCACTAAGCAAAACATCTGACCACAACTGATGGATGATTCTCAGTTCCCATTCAGTCTCATTAAGCAAGTCACCACAGTTGCTAAAAGCAGGACATTGCCTTTCGTTGACTTGTGGATTTCTCTATTGACTACTCATCGCAAACCAGTGGTGAAACCCGTAAATGCTGATCGTGTGATATGAAACACTGCAACAATTGTAAATGCCCATCAGTTGCAAAGTGCCCGAATATATTGAACCTGTGACTGCAGAGCCCCTGAGCAGATTGCAAAGAACTGATGATAAAATTACTTTTTCAGCGGCATTGTAATTGTGAACAATCCTTAAATGGGGCTGTTGGTAAGTGAGGGCTACCTCTGTGCCTTTGGAGAACATTTTAAGGTTTCTGCTCAGAATACAGAAGAAGAACAACAACAAAAGAATCCTTTTTAGAAACTCACTTTTGATTTTCATTGTAGGAGAGGATTCACTGCTTGGTTATGGGATCAATCACCTGATTCAACACTATCCAAATGAAGAATGTGGATCTGTATTTTTTATATTGCAGAGACTTGGTCTTCTGGTTCCAAAGTCTGAACTTACTACCCATTTTAATTAGCTTACGGTTAACCTCCAAATGCAATACGTTAGGATGCGTTTAAGATCTCACAGAAGGGCTGAGAACTAAACATAGATTATATCATTATTGCCAGAAGGGTATATTAATCTAATAGCAGAATACGTGTGAAAAAATATATGCATATCACCATGGAGAAACTGTTCTCTTGTTCCTCATGGTTGAACATAATGGCCCCGTTCATGCATTATGCTAAGCTATAATTTTCTTTTGTTTGTTGTATTACACAAACAATTGCTTAGCAGGATGTACGAACAGAGTCCATCCCTTTTCACTATTCCTAATGTGGGACTAATAAAATGGGATGGAAAGATGAAGAAGGGATGAATTATGCAACAAGGGAAAAAACAACAACTGAACTGAAACTAGGGTTCATTAAGAATCCTATTTATTTTGGTCTGTAACTAGTCCACTTTTTCCTATTGTGGAGCTCGGGTATCTCTTGCTTTAATTAAGGTTAAGGAAATCATGTTATAACATAACAAAGAGCCGAGGTGGCGCAGTGGTTAAATGCAGCACTGCAGGCTACTTCAGCTGACTGCAGTTCTGCAGTTCGGCTGTTCAAATCTCACCGGCTCAGGGTTGACTCAGCCTTCCATCCTTCCGAGGTGGGTAAAATGAGGACCCGGATTGTTGTTGGGGGCAATATGCTGACTCTGTAAACCACTTAGAGAGGGTTGAAAGCCCTATGAAGCGGTATATAAGTCTAACTGCTATTGCTATTGCTAACCCTTGCCAAAGAATAGCTACAAGATGATTTGTTTTCATCATACATGTCTTAGCTTAGTCCTCTCTAGAGGTATGCCAGCTGTTTCCACTCATTTTTCACCTTGTAGGCTATCATACTGCGGTGAGCTGATCTTCACAATTCACTCCATAGAATGGAGCTTTATTCCTTAGCTTACAATGCAACAACCCAAGTCTGCATGAGACGGTAGTTGTAGCGCATTACATATATGTACCTGTTCTCCTAGACGTGGGTATTTTAATTTAAATTCTGCACAGCACATCATTCATTCTAGTGAATTAAACTTATACCTATACCCAGCGATGAATGTAACATATAGTGATTGAAACATTTCATTTCATAGAGTTCTAGTCTCAGAAATAGCCAGCATTGTTGTTTAGCTGGATAATGGATTCTTGTAAAATGCCAGCGGTTGTGTCCAAACCAATGGTGGGTTCCTACCGGTTTGGACAGTTTCGCCTGAACCGGTAGTGGTTTGACGGCTTGGGTCCCTGGAACCAGCAGCAACCCAAACCTGCCACGCCGCCGAACCGGTTCTCCTACGGCACCGCCATCTTGGTTTTCACTTCTGCACATGTGCAGAACAATTTTTATTGTATTGCGAATGTGCGCGTAGCGCTCCCACAAGCGAACTGGCAGTAGTTCCTGCCAGAACTCACCCCTGGTCCGAACGGTCTTGTTCTTGAACAGGAGATGCCCAGAAACAATTGCGTTCCCACACTGACAACTTGGTATCTCGGATATCTTTCCCTTAGCCCCCCCAGAAAGAAAGAAGAAGATTTCACAAAGTTGCTGAAGATGTCCATTTCCAGGAAAAGTGACTTTGTAAGCTTCATGCTAAATTGACCCAGTGCTCTAACAGGTAAGCTGGTGGCTCTTTAGTTGATAGTCAAGGGAGACTGTGCAGTCACACCAGGCAATGGTGAAACAATGCTTCTGGGAAGCTCTGAAGGTGTATCATAATGCTCTTTGTTTATGGGAACTTTCAGGTCTAACAAAGCCTTTGACTACAAAAGTTAGACAGTTTAAACATCTGAGGTTGGTGATCTAGAGGGACAGGAGGTCCAATGTGAATAAGCTCACGCTGTATACAAAATCCATGTTAACTAGATAGCATTTAGTAGTCCCTAAGAGCTGTTCCTTTTGATATGTTGGCATAGAGATTAGTATGCTGCAGAGCCTCTTCGTCATATTTTATCTCTCTTATTCAGTTCCTCTAGTCAGCTAGATAGTAGGAGGCATCATGCTTCATTCAAGTGTGCTCATCTGTTGCTTATGCTGCTGAAGTTTAATGACATGGCAAAAAAAAAATGAAGTTGAGAAGAAGAGGAGAGCAGACTCCTGAGAGGATTGAAGAAGCTGCAGGGCCAAGTGAGAAAGAAAATTAGGTGGAGTCGCTTTCCAGTTTAAAGAGTCTTTTCTAAGATTTATGCACTTGGAGTATGCTAGCACTGGATTTGTGCAGATAAAATTTTAGCGTCTGATGTGAGACCGATGCTAAGACATTTTTGGAGTAGAAACCAAGCCTTGATACTTTAGATTGGGAAATATGGGTTTAATAGCTTTGGTAACAAAAAATGCTTATCTTGAAAATCCAGAGCAATAACATGCCACAGATTTTGAAAATCCAGAAAGACCTGCAGAATGCAGGGTCCTCTTTACAGGGCTTATAACCCAATTTCAGAATATTCAGTATAACATTGTTCACAGCAATCTTAATTCCATACTTTTGTGTGGAATATCTGTCCTGCAAGGGCAATATAAGCTTAACCATGAGGCTTATTTTCATACTAGACAAAATCTCAGTCCCATGATTGCTGAGAGCTGCATTATAGGTAGAGTGTGGAGGAGTTACAGTGTAGGAACATATTCTATAAGTGAGACCTATGGAATAAAATGCAAAACAAATATATGAACTATTTGTGCACATCTCTACAAATTTTTCAGAAATAGAAATATTCAGTAAAACATGGATGACAACTAAAGAAAATCTTATAGATTTCTTCTTCTGTTCAATTGTATCCAATTCTAAGAGGCTGCCTGCAATGTTCTTGGCAAGTTTTTTTTAGTGGTTTGCCATTGTCTTCTTCCTTGGGTGAAATAAAGTGACTGGCCCAAGGTGATCCACTTGGCTTTGCATCTGAGGTAGGACCAGAACCAGAACTGGGGTGGGACTAAAAAAACAGAAATTTGATGCTAGAAATGCACCAAATTGGTTCTCGTAAATAGAATAAGATTTAACAAATTTCAGTTTCTAATTATTATTTTTGTTTATCCCTGTATTCTAGTGTGAAGAAGCTTTTTGATTTAGAGGCTGCATTAAACTTTGTTGTTTTCAGCTCATCTGAAATAAAGAAGTATAAATACTATGTGTATTATTATATTATATAAAGTCTATTGATTTTCTGTCTTTTAGAGGGATGGGTGGTGTTACTATACTATGAGTTAATTGTCTCATCTAGAAATCCCAATAGCTGTAGTTTCTTTCTCAGGTCCTTTTTTGGCCTTGTGCTTTTGTCTTGTTTAATTCCTCCATTCTTATTTTTATTCATTGTAGTTTTTATTCTATATCTATCTATATCTATATCTATATCTATATCTATATCTATATCTATATCTATATCTATATCTATATCTATATCTATATCTATATCTATATCTATATCTATCTATATCTATATCTATATCTATATCTATATCTATATCATCTATATCTATATCTATATCTATATATCTATATCTATATCTATATCTATATCTATATCTATATCTATATCTATATCTATATCTATATCTATATCTATATCTATATCTATATCTATATCTATATCTATATCTATATCTATATCATCTATATCTATATCTATATCTATATCTATATCTATATCTATATCTATATCTATATCTATATCTATATCTATATCTATATCTATATCTATATCTATCTATATCTATATCTATATCTATATCTATATCTATATCTATATCTATATCTATATCTATATCTATATCTATATCTATATCTATATCTATATCTATATCTATATCTATATCTATATCTATATCTATATCTATATCTATATCTATATCTATATCTATATCATCTCTCTATCTCTATCTCTATCTCTATCTCTATCTCTATCTCTATCTCTATCTCTATCTCTATCTCTATCTCTATCTCTATCTCTATCTCTATCTCTATCTCTATCTCTATCTCTATCTCTATCTCTATCTCTATCTCTATCATCTCTATCTCTATCATCTCTATCTCTATCTCTATCTCTATCTCTATCTCTATCTCTATCTCTATCTCTATCTCTATCTCTATATCTATATCTATATCTATATCTATATCTATATCCATCTCTATATCCATCTCTATATCTATCCATATATCCATATATCCATATATCCATATATCCATATATCCATATATCCATATATCCATATATCCATATATCCATATATCCATATATCCATATATCCATATATCCATATATCCATATATCCATATATCCATATATCCATATATCCATATCCATATCCATATCCAAATCCATCCATCATCCATCATCCATCATCCATCCATCCATCCATCCATCCATCCATCCATCCATCCATCCATCTATCATCTATCTATTTCTTCAAAAAGTTTGGCTCAGTTAATGGATTTGTTTTTTTCCCCTTTAACCTATGAAAATGTTGATCTGTAGGTATGTTTTGTTTGTTTATGATGACTTTGGCCAATGATGATGGAACATATAAAAGGCCTTAAATGACCTTCTAAGAAAAAACAGATACTGAATTGGGTGATGAAAATTTAAAGTTGTTTATTTTACAAGAAACTTACATTCCTCCCCATGAAAAAGAATTCTTATACAGAAGACAGGCTGGCCATGTACATATTCATGGACAATGACATTCAAACTCTCTTATTGGTGTGATAACTCTGACTAGTAAGCATACAAACTTTATAGTGGAACAAAAAATATGTGAGCCTGATACATTTTAAAATACTGGTAAGTAAATGTTCTAATAATTGCAATGCATTTATCAATATGTTCATATTAAAGTTCATCCAGATGTTTTACATAGTTATACTAAGTATCTTTTTATTTAGCCCTGAATCAGATAATTATGGCTTCAGATTTTAATCACATTAGGTCGTAATGCTGTTTCAACTAAATTTATTTCACGTACATAGAAAGTACTACAAACCTATATGCTGGAGTTTAATTCAGTAGAAATATAGTGAGTTAAATCCTTCCCAGTGAGAATATACTATTTTTAATACCATATGAGACTTGTATTGAATTTATTAGTTTTTAGTATCTTGATCTTTAAGTGAATGGATAGTTAAATGCAATATAGGTACTACTGGAACAGTTCATCATGTTCTAGTATGACTCTCCATTAATATAAGCAAAAAATTGTCCATTTAAAAAAAAACAGTATTTAAATACATCATTATTACAGAAAGAAGATTGTGGGTTTCTTCCCCTCCTATAAATTGAAATGGTGGCTTGGGATTTCATAAAGGTATATATTCGTGGTTGTATTATTGCATATCCAAGGATTTTCTAACTTTTTCAAGCCATGAAACCTGTTCATTTTTTTAAAAAAGGGATAGGGCTTCTGAATATCAGCTGACTAGCCCCACCCTTTCTGTATCAAAACACCCCTGAAGAGCAGCACCAAAGAAAGATGGATGTTTTTCCATTTAGTTTGTAAATATATAAGAATAGTATAGTATAGTATAGTATAGTATAGTATAGTATAGTATAGTATAGTATAGTATAGTATAGTATAGTATAGTATAGTATAGTATAGAATAGAATAGAATAGAATAGAATAACAGAGGTGAAAGGGACGTTGGAGGTCTTCTAGTTCACCCCCCTGCCTAGACAGGAAATCCTATATCATTTCAGACAAATGATTATCCAACATCTTCTTGAAAACTTCCAGTGTTGGGGCATTCACAACTTCTGGAGGCAACTTCTGTTCCACTGATTAATTGTTCTAACTGTCAGGAAATTTCTCCTAAGTTCTAAGTTGCTTCTCTCCTTGATTAGTTTCCACCCATTGCTTCTTGTCCTACCCTCAGGTGATTTGGAGAATAGTTTGGCTCCCTTTTCTTTGTAGCAACCCCTGAGATATTGGAAGACTGCTATCATGTCTCCCCTAGCCCTTCTTTTCATTAAACTAGACATACCCAGTTCCTGCAACCGTTCTTCATATGCTTTAGCCTCCAGTCCATGTCATCTTTGTTGCTCTTCTCTGCACTCTTTTTATAGTCTCCACATCTTTTTTACATCATGGCAACCAGTTTCTTTCCTTCCACCCTTTAGTTCAGGGATAAGGAATGATGCCCATTTATGACCTGTGGACTTCAACTCCCAGAATTCCTGCCTAGCTTCACTTCTTGGAGTCAAAGTCCACACGTGGTAAAGAGGCCATAGTTCCCTGTTGTGGCCCGGCAGGAGCCGTTGGAGCTGCCACCAGACTCCGACAGCGAGAGGCCCGATGAGTTGGCTCTGGAGGATGTGGAGGACCCTGGACAGGGTTCTGACTTCGAGCAGGGCGCAGAGAGGCTGGTTGGCCATCAGGAGGCACCTGAGCCTTGGACCAGTGGGGAGGAGACAAAGGAGAGTGAGCCGGATGCCAGTAGTGAGTTGTTCCTGGATGCATGCCACCGAAGAGCTATTAGGCATCAGGAACAGTTGCGCAGTTACAGGAGGTAATTGCACTCAGCTGGTGGTCATTAGGCTCCTCTCCAGACTGTAAAAAGACTCCTTGTGCACACGGCCCTCTTTGCAGAAGTCAACGCAGGGTTGAATGTCGGAGGACATTACTGTGAGCTTGGCAGGCTGGATCGCTGCCAAGCCTTATCTGTGTTTATTGCTGCCCAAGCTTGTCTGTGCTGGTTTGCTGCCAAGGACCTGTCTGTCTGTTAATTAAATGCCATAACTTATCTCTGGCTCGGAGTGTGTGTTGGTGTGGGACGAGGCGGTCAGAACAGTTCCCCATCCTTGCTTTAGTTCCTTGCAGACAGCTGGGGATGAAGAGGGAATAAACTATCCACAACTGAATAAGGGGGAAAATATCTCGCTGGAAGGGACTATAGTGAGGCAGGGGGAGGTTTGAAGGGGGGAGTTTTCTGGCATCACAGAACCGATTCAAGCCCTTTTGGAATCCTAGAGTTGAATAGAATCCAGTTTGAACACCACCACCTCCCATATGCTGGGTTTAGAAATAGAAAACTAAGAAGACAATTTGGAAAATAAGATGATGGAGTTTTTGAATACATATGCATAATTCCTGTACTGAAATTATAGAAAGCTTTTATGTCTGCTAAACAGGATCTTAATTCCCTCCATGCCCTGAATACACCATATTAATTGAATCACCTAAAACAGAGATAGTGGGGAGGGGAGGGCGCGGAGGGGGGGAGAGTGGCCTAGCGAATAATAGGCTTCTCATTTGAAATAGCTACAACAAAGCAATATTATTTCTCCTATGAAAGATTCTCGGGGTAAAATACGCAATGACCCTGTTCTAATAAGCCAGAAATATTTTGAATTATTTTCATACCTGACTTTATAATTCTGAGTCAAGGGTTACTGAGGAAGAAATTAATTTTTTTTAATACAATAAAGCCTTTCAAAAGATTACATATGACCCAGTTCATCATTTAGCAGTGCCTTTATCTCTTTGGGAAATTATAGACATTATAAAATCTATGAAAAACAGGAAATGCTCGTGGTCCTGATGGCTATTGAGTTCAGGGACATCAAGAGATATGTTGATGTTTTACACTGCAATATTGTTGTAGATTCATAATTATGCTTTTCTGAATAAAGTTTTTCCTCAAACTTATTTTAATAAGGCTTATAGAACAGTGATTCTGAAGGCTGGTAAAGACCCTGCAATGACCCCATCTCTTTGCTCAATGTTAATGTCAAGATTTGGACAATGATCTGGCCCCTGGATTATCCAACCTATGCAATCTGGTTTTCTAAAAGGCAAAAAATGGGGACTTTCAAAGAGGAAGTTGGATACTCACACCTAAAAACGGTCTAATTGATTTATCTTCACATTGCAGAAGGTTGTGGATAATTCTTGTGGCCCTTTTCAACTTGATAGTTCTGCAAATCTATTCATTTAGATTGTCTCAAACTGTGAAATGGCACTAAATTCAATTAAAACACTTACTGATTACACAATTTGATCCAAATATATTAGCAGCATCTAAGACACCTGACCAGAAGTGAAATGCGTTTGAGATCATTTTAATTGTGCAGTATTTTACTATACACTGCATTGCTAAGAAAGATATTAGTTATTTGCAGGAATGTTGCAACAGTGTTTGGATACCCTATATTAACAAATCAATGGTTTATGAGCCTCAAAGAATGTTGAATATTCTCTTGTAATTGTAAGATGACAGTATGATAATTCACTAAGGGGTCATTCCCTTTTACCAGACAGCCACATATGTTTTTAGAAGGTTAGTGAATCCTACTGAAATTAGGGCATTTATGAATATGAAACCTGTTGTGGCCCGGCAGGAGCCATTTGAGTTGCCACCAGACTCCAACAGTGAGGGGCCCTATGAGTCGGCCCTGGAGGATGTGGAGGACCCTGGACAGGGTTTCGACTCTGTGCAGGGCGCAGAGAGACTGGTTGGCCACAGGTGGCGCCTGAGCCTTGGATCAGTGGGAAGGAGTCAAGAGAGAGTGTTCCAGAAACCACCTGTGAGTTGTTCCGGGATGCACGCCGTTGAAGGGCTACTCGGCGTCAAGAACAACTACGTAATTACAGGAAGTAATTACACTCAGCTGATGGTCATTAAGCTCCTCTCCAGATTATAAAAGAGACTGCTTGTGCCATGCCCTTCTTGCAGAAGTCAACGCTTGGACTAAAGAGAAACGAACTTGGCAGGCTGGATTGCTGCCAGAGTTTGTTTGCATTGCTGCCAAGGTTTCTCAGACTTACTGCCAAAGTCCTTATCGGTTTGTTTATTTCGCTTTCAGTCTGGACATTCTCATTAAGCGTGTCTCAGCTTTCGTTACTAAACAGAGGAGGGGGTCAGAACAGAAACTCAAATGGAATAAATATAGGGTATAGGAAATGGGTTTGCCCCATAATAATTGGATTTTTTTTAAAATTAGGAAGAGCAACATGGTTAAAATATGTGAAGGTCATTCTAAATTATGTACCCAATATTTGTTATTATACCTTTTTAACAGTGGAGAAATCTATTTTTTTTGCCACTGGTTCTGTGGACATGGCTTGGTGGTGGTGGTGGGTCATGTGACCAGGTGGGCGTGACCAACTTTTACCATTTTTTAAAGCATTTTCTCCTGTCAGCTCGGGTGAATAGGTAGGAAAAAATGCTTTAAAAAGTGAAATAAAGAGGTCCGACAATCACAGGACTCACAGCTGATCCGCACAATCGTCAAAACCATTTTTTTCCACTTTTTAAAGCACTTTTTTTACTACTGGTTCTGGTGAATACCATATTTTTCGGAGTATAAGATGCACAAAGGTTTTGAAGAGATAATTTTTTTAAAAAAGTAGGTAGGTAGATAGAGGGAAAGAGAGGGAGAGAGAGAGAACTACAGTAGGTAGGTAGGGAGAGAGAGAGAGTAGGTAGGTAGTTAGGTAGGTAGATGTTTCTAGGTGTATTTATCCATGTGCTGGAGAAGGGAATCACTGAGAACCTGCAGCACCTAAAACTTGTTTCTGCTGGCACAGCACTTGATCAATGTAATTCTCATCAATCACTCTAACTAAAGAGCTTTCCGAAAGGGGGAAAAAAGTTTTTGCACTCTGCAAACCTCCCCAAAACCAGGCCCATTTTTCGCGAAAATGGGCCTGGTTTTTTTTTCAAATAAAAGGCATGAATAGCCTTGGGGGGGGGGACTTGCAGAGTGCTCGGGGGGGGGGAGGCAAAAAGAGTAAAAAACGGCCTGTTTTTTTTCGAAAATGGGCCTGGTTTTTGTCAAAAAAATTGCATGCACAGCCTTATGGAGGCTTATAGAGGGCTGCTGGGGGCTGGGGAGGGGCAAAAACAGTCCATTTTTGCTCTTTTCTGCCCCCCCCAGCCCCCAGGAGTTGTCTGAAAGCCTCCATAAGGCTAGGCACGGCCATTTTGGTGAAGAGGCAGGGCTTTGGGAGGCAAAAAGTGCTGTATTCGATGCACCCAGATTTTCAGCCTATTTTTTGAGGGGAAAAGGTGCATCTTATACTCCAAAAAATACAGTAATCAATTAAATCAAAATCTAATCGTTATTAAGGTAAGATTTTAAAAACTGGGCACTAGTGGGAACTAGAAGGACCTAATGATTACAATGAAAGAGCCCTTGAATTTGACTTAGAAATATAGACTGAAGCAAAATATTTTAATATTGGAAATATTGGAAGATATTTTAATTAATGCATCTTATACTCCAAAAAATATGGTAGGTAGTAAAAATGCTTTTAAAAGTGAAAAAAAGGTTGTATGACAATCAGCTGTGCCACCCAATCGTCAAAACCTTCCCACCCCGCCACTTTTTAAAGCATTTTTTAACCTCCTATTCACCTGAACCGGTAGTAAAAAATGCTTTAAAAAGTGAAAAGCATAACTGAGTGTCACGGAAACTTCCCCCCCCCACTTTTAAAAGATTTTTTTTACTACCTGTTCTAGCGAACCGGTGAGAACCAGTAGCATTTCACCCCTGCTTTTTAAAGAGATACAAGTTTACTAGGAATGTGGTGTATCGGAAAAAAAACCAGAAGCGCTATCTCAGATTTATAATCTTCAATTGATAAGTTTTCTCCCCGTGTTTAGAAACGGCTGTTTACCTTTGTAAAGGAAAGATTAGCCAACATTATTCTATGCACTTAATAGTTTCTGCTGTTTGCTGTTCCTATTACCTAAGTATATTCTTCTCCTTTCATGACCCGTCAAAACTGCGCTCGACTAAACCGCGCTCGACTAAACCGCGTCGCTGACGCCATCAACAGGGCGACAACAGCCAGCGCGGAGAAAGAAGGGCGCTTTAAATAGTGCTTTGAAAGCAAGCTGATTCAACTTAAGGTAAGGGTTAGGTTTAGGGTGAGGTTTAGGGTTAGGTTAAGGGTTAGGGTTAGGGTTAGGTTTAGGGTTAGGTTAACGGTTAGGTTTAGGGTTAGGTTTAGGATTAGGTTTAGGGGGGGTTAGGTTTAGGTTTAGGGGTTAATTTTAGGTTTAGTGTTTACAGCGTGCTTCTGTCTCCGTGCTGTTGTCGCCCTGTTGATGACGTCAGCTACGTGGTTTCGTCAAGCGCGGTTTAGTCGAACGCGGCTTTGTGGTGGAACCTCTCCTTTTTCTTTATATTACGTTATTGTTATTGTTAAATGTTTCCCTGTATGCTAAAGAGCTTTAGAAAGTGCTTTTCAATGAATACATTCCCTCCCCTCAAAGAAGGGGTCCTTTCATTTTTCATTGCTCAATGTCAATGAAAAGCAAGAAGGGCCTGGGATTGGTGAACTATGCTGCATAGATTAACAATTGCTATATAAGGTACTTGAGTGAGGTCAGGAGTCAATAGCTCAGCTGTTACCTATGCCCAAGTTCTATTAAAATCAACATTATGAACAATCCCTGCAAGAACTCAAGTAGATTCATTCTTTGAAATGAAATTCCTATAGCTTTGTATATAATTTGCTGAGCAATGATCATAAAGCATAATTCATTTTCTTTTTCATTTCTTGTTCTTTGTTCTGTATTAAATCACTTTGTTTCCCTCAAATTGGTTGGCTTTTTTTTTAAAAAAAGGTTTTGCCAAAGCCATGTAAAAGAATAGACTATACGATCGGATCCAAACTTCAGCTTCAGTAAGTAAATTGGCTTAACATGTGATGCAGAGGTGGGTTTCAACCGGTTCGCAGCGGTCCCTGCGAACCGGTTGGTCAGCGAACCCGGAAGTAAGTAACTTCCGGGAACGGCGAAGGGCCCACCCGCCCGCCCGCGCTCTTTACCCGGTTTTGACGAGTTCTGCGCTTCCATGCATGCGCAGGACGCATACAGCGCCAACGCGATCCTCCAGGAGCAGCTGGAGCATCGCACAGACGCTAGTACGCATGCGTGCACCGCGCGCGTGCACGAGGATGCTGCCGGCCCCGTTCCAACCGAACCGGTTGGAACGGGGCGAGAAACCCACCCCTGATGTGATGGGACTGAGATGCATGCTTATATGAGGAATAAGTTACACAAAAATTATTTTGAAAAAGGGGAATAAAAAAAGTAACAGCAATCAAATAGTCAGCTATTCTGAAAATAACTGTATAAAGCGAAGGAAAATGGCACCAAATAATATTCTTCCAAAGCAAAGAGTGAGTCTCAGTTTTACGTAAATTGGTAGTTACCAGAAGTCTAGACAGAAAAGAACTCTGAGTTGTAAAAAACTCAAATGTGAGGAGATGAGCTGGTATTGTTACTGTAGCTGATTTTTATATAACTCCAAAAAGCACAAGAAATAAACATTGAAAAATTGGGGTGGGTGGGAGGAAAGAGGGAAATTGGCAGGAGAGAATCCGTGAAAAGTTCTTTTCTATGACTGCTGGTCCAGCTCTTTGGCTGGCTTACGCAGAAGAAAAGAATGCAACACAATGATAAAATATACAAGTCTGAAGAGTATCCCTCCATGTAAAACATTATCTAAAAGACATTCTCCTTTACACAAAAAAGAGATTATACAGTCCAAAGATTATCCTGCATCTTTGGAGGAATAAATGATATTGCAGTGAAAAATGGATGAAATTTAGGTCTCCACAATTTTCAACAATTCTTGTGTGGGCAGCAAAAAAAAATAGATGGATGGATGGATGGTGAAAGAAAGGTAATATATATTTGAAACAACCCATGTTGGTGGTGGATTTTTTCTGAACTGAGAACTGTAAACTTATTGAACCCTTGATAATTCAGCCTTTCTGGTTGAAGGCAGAATTCCACTGGAAATCAAGTAGATAGCTGATCTTTGGTTACAAGTTTATGACTATATTATACATTGACCGGTTAGTGCTCTGCATCTTTCTGTTGCATTTTAGGAGCAGTTATTGTGAAACCTATGTGATAAGTCTTCATGCATGGTGAGTTACCCAGATTCACCTTATCAATTACTTATGTTATATTTCTTTAGCCCCTAAATCTGTTCTGCATTTCTGAAGGACACAAGCATAAAGTTTAAGAAAATGTATAAGTAACTTAGCATCATCATCAAACACACACATACTAATGTACCAATGATTCTATTGATCCATTGAAGCTTTATTCATGGAGATTGGCTCCTTTTACCAACCCTGGAATGCTTCAAATCAATGGAGAAAACCTAAAGAAGGTGGACATTTTTCGATATCTGGGATCCTATCTCCAAGCCAATGGTGACATCAATCGTGAGGTGCGAGCAAGGGTGAATGCATCCTGGATGCATCAATGAGAACTCACCAGTGTGTTATGTGAGAGATGGATACCAAGATCTTAAATCTAAGCTTTACAAGACAATCCACCACTGAATGTTGGGCAGCAACAACAGCGACCAAAAGGTATCTCCATGCCATGGAAATGCGAATGCTCTGTTGGGTATCAGGCGTCTTCCTTCTTGACCACATCACAAATGACACCATTCGACAACATTTTGGTGTGGCACCAATTATAGAGAAGATGAAAGAAGGCCAACTCCGCTGGTATGGACATGTCCTGAGAGCAGCATCTTCCACCATGGCCAAGACTGTATACCAACTAGAAGTCAATGGCCACCAACCTTGTGGGCATCCAAAACAGAGATGGCAAGACACCAATCTTCAACATGTTTGCAATTTGTAGATATGGCTCTACTCTTTTTTAATCCATGGAAATCTGGATTAAAATTTTGTGTGGCTCCTTTTTAAATACCTGTTATATGTTGCTTGACGCCAGATGTAATTAATAGTGTTTTAAGCAGGGGACTTGTGGATTTTGCAATTTCACAACCAAGGGTGCATTCACAACCTATCTGTTCCCCTTCTTGCCATGTCCCCTCGAGACTGTCCTCTGCTGCTTGTTATTATTAATGCAAATTCTCCCCTCTTCTGGTTCCTGTTGTATTTGTGCCCCCTGCCGCCATTTAATTCAGACTTGGTCAGAACATTCTGTAAGTTTATTAGTAATGAAATATGTCATTTGGCCTATTAGACTGAGAATGAAGTACCTCATTTTGTCTTAGTTGATTAAGAATCAAATATGTCATCTTGTCACATTGGGTTGGGAGAGGTCCGTAATTCATCATCAAGAGCACTTAATTTGCATTCAAAATATCTCAGATTCAGTCCTTGGTATCTCACACCACTCACGTGGTGGCTCAGTGGCTAAGACACTGAGCTTGTCGATCAGAAAGGTTGGCAGTTTGGCGGTTCGAATCCCTAGTGCCGTGTAACAAGTGAGCTCCCGTTACTTCTCCCAGCTTCTGCCAACCTAGCAGTTCGAAAGCATGTAACAAATGCAAGTAGGAAAATAGGGACCACCTTTGGTGGGAAAGTAACAGCATTCAGTGCACCTTCGACATTTAGTGACTGGCCACATGACCATGGAGATGTCTTTGGACAGCGCTAGCTCTTCGGCTTTGAAACGGAGATGAGCACCACTCCCTAGAGTCAGAAACGACTAGCACATATGTGTGAGGGGAACCTTTACCTTTACCTTATTTCCTCTCCAAAACTGTGAAGAGGGGCCATCAGCCAGAGTCAACTATACTGGGCTACGTTGTTCAAGATTCAACGTAAGGTAACTTCCTAACTTCTGTGTTAAGAAGTGATCTGCCCAACATTCTTTTTATGTGGCTATAAATTTTAAAACACTTACGGCCAATGCAGAAAGCCATTTTAGAATACTTTACCAAACTAGCATATAATGCCAGTGCTTATCGAATCCTGGATAGGGTGGTGGTGGTGGTGGTATGACAATGGCCAGGTGTTTCTAAGAATGAATGTGAAAAACGACTCGAGTTGGACTGGGAAACAGTTTCCCCCTAGCAACCAGCTCTGAGAATCAGCTGCGACAGAGGGACATTTCCCCAAGTTCTTTCCATTTGGGAGCACTGTGCTTTGACCAATCATCGCTATTGAAAGTCTGCATTGGAACTGTGTGAAGTTATCTGTACTTGTAGGAATGCATTTTGACTCAGTTCTTTTGACTCCTCTATAGTTAAATACACACATCTACTGCTGGATACGCCACCAAGCCTGCTATCCCTTGAAAATTGTTGCCAAATGACATATAATTTTAGATGGGAATCTTAGTTTAAAGGCGTCGGGTGATTTCCTCATAATCAAGCGCTAGCTATCAGCTGTGGTGGGTGGATGCGATGCCTTTTTATGTACCTTGAGAGTTTTTCCTGCAGCATAACGACTCATGTGCCTGGAGGTGGCAATGAGATGAATCTTTCATGCCCTGTCTTGCAGGCAGCTTTGGGGAACCGGACTGACATCTGCTCAAAAGCAGTTCTAAGAGGGTGCGTGAGAAAGCCAGGAATATCGGAAGCTCTTCTCAGAGTCCCAGGTGAGTTGGAGATGGTGTAGGACTTGATGCAGACGCTTCCAGGCAGAATGCAAGGGTCCTCCCATCTTCCTCTAGTGTTTGAAATATTGTTGCTTCTCATTGATTTTATACCAAAATGGCAGCAGGTGGAAAAGGAGATACAATTTTCAAAGGATCTTGCAGGGGAAAAAACAAAAACAAACAGCCTTTCAGAGATCTGTGAAAATTTTGAAAGCCTGGCGCAGTTCTCTGGTTCTTCAGAGCAGCACCGTTAAAGACCATTCAGAGCAGAATCCTCTACTTTCTTAGCAATGCAACTGCATACAGGCACTCCTGGTCAAATTGTAGGGTTCCATGAGCCCCTAAGTAAGCAGAAACAGACAAATCCCCCCTCCCCAATAGGGCACAAATTAAACACAAGCTCTTTCTGCAACTTTGAATGCATGCCTGCTATCGAGATGCAGTTACTGACAGTTTCACAAAAGGCAAACACCGTAGTGATTATCTCAGGTGCAAAAAGTTGGATTCTGTTTTCATGTGTACTTCGCAAAAACCTCCTTTGGCAGAAGTGATGACTTCCAGACATGAAGTATGAGTACCGCTTTATAAATGCTTAGTAAGAGATGTTCAGACTTTGGAAAAAGTGCAAAGAAGAGCAACTGATTAAAGGGTCTGGAGACTAAAACATATGAAGGAAGGGTTACAGGAATTGGGTATGGCCAGTCCAGAGAAAAGAAGGACTAGGGGTCTAAAAGGTGCTTTTTCAAGAGGCAAATGGACTTTCTGGTTTTTCTTTGAAGGCCTTCCCTTCCCTTCCACTCTGTTTCTCCCTTCCTTCCTTTCTTCCTTTCTTTCTTTCTTCCTTCCTTCCTTCCTTCCTTCCTTCCTTCCTTCCTTCCTTCCTTCCTTCCTTCCTTCTCCCCTTCCCCTCTCTCCCTCCCTCCTTCCCTTCCTCTGTCCTTAACTTGTAACAAGTTGAACAGTTATATTCTGAAGTGCATAGCTTAAGGTCCCTGAGAGATATACTGTAGTTGTGCTGCATCAGTAGCTAAGAAAGGTAGATGGTAACTGGGAAGCTAACAAGGACCTTTGGTATGGAATAAGGTATCAAATGGAGACAGACAAAAATGACTTCTATGGCTCAGATTCTGCTTCTGATATGAGCTGGAGAATACTGGTAGTCCTCAACTTGCAACAGTTCATTTAGTAACCTGTTCTGACCCCTCTCGTCCCACACCAACAAACACTCCGAGCCAAAGATAAGTTACAGCATTTAATTAACAGACAGACAGGTCCTTGGCAGCAAACCGGCACAGACAAGCTTGGGCAGAAATCCAACACAGATAAGCCGTGGCAGCAATCCAGCCTACCAAGCTCACAATAATGTTCTCTGACATTAGTTCCTGCGTTGACTTCTGCAAAAGGGCGTGTGCACAAGCAGTCTTTTTATAGTCTGGAGAGGAGCCTAATTACCACCAGCTGAGTGCAATTACCTCCTGTACTTGCGCAACTGTTCCTGACGCCTATTAGCTCTTTGGTGCCGGGCATCCAGGAACAACTCATTGCTGACGTCTGTATCACACTCCCTTGTCTCCTCCCCACTGGTCCAAGGCTCAGGTGCCTCCTGGTGTCCAACCAGCCTCTCTGCGCCCTGCTCGGAGTCGGAACCCTGTCCAGGGTCCTCCACATCCTCCAGAGCCGACTCAAAAGGCCCCTAGCTGTCGGAGTCTGGTGGCATCTCCAACAGCTCCTGCTGGGCCACAACAGTAACCATTCAAAGTCACTGAAAAAGGTGACCCTTTTTCTCATTTACGACTGTTGCAACATTTCTATGGTCACATGATCAAAATTTGGATGCTTGGTAACTGGTTCATATTTATGATAGCTGCATTTCTAACGTGAATGCTTCTGTCCAAGATGAAGCCAAAAAGCTGGGCATGTTATTCTTCAGAAACTATTGTAATACTTATATAACTTGTAAGAGGCTCCAGCAATCAATTCCTCCATGCAATATTCCATTATTCCTATTTAGCTGTTAAAGTTTTGGCTCTTGGATATCTCTATGCAGGCCCAATTCCATCCATTTAAATGGTTGTTTTAAGAGAGAAAAGGAAAGAGAAAATACTTTCAAATTTCCCAACTCTGCATTTGCATATTGTAAATTTTTGCTTAATATTCACACTTCTTTCCCATTGTTCCCATTTTGGCTCAGTCCTGTTGGCCTTCAATGTTTGCCATTGGAAACAGTGCTGATAGCAAGTATAGAGCAGAAATATTCCACAAATTAAGGCAAATATTCCATGAATGAATATTGCAGCGAACAAGGACATACATTCAACTTCTAAGCTGTTCAGATTGTTGGCTGTGCAGGTACAAAAATAGCCAGGGAAGTGGTTGAAGCCTAGGAATCGGGCCCCTTGTCAGTCAGCAGGAATGCTGATTTACCACCAGCTTATCAGATACTTAGCACAAGGAAGCAACAGCCAATTGCCGGCTGTCAACACACCAATCAACCAATAGAAAAGCACCACACAAATATGACACTTAGAATAGCCCAAAGCACACATTTCAGTAGAGAGAAGTTCCCTGAGGATGGGCTCCAGCACAAGTTCAAAAGCTCGGAAGACTAAACCTCTGGTCCTGATGACTGACCCAATTTGGATGTTGCATTGAATGACATTTGTTATATGCATTTTGAGTCTTCTCCCTCTTATCTGATTCCCGAGTTCTCACCAAAATGAAGTATCTCTTAAATATGAATCTTTTACATATGTTTATTCTCAAGCTTCAGATAGTTTCCCAGCAGACTGGAAATGCACGTCTTTTGTCATGCCGCCTAAATATGTTTGCTTGTCAGTTTTAATTATCTGGACCAGCTACTTTGAGATAATGTAGGCATGAATTAGCTGCTATTTGTAACGCTTAAGTCCCATTGACTTCAGTTGAAGAGACGCAAACGTGTAGCATGCTTACATCTCCTCACTGAAGTCAATGGGGCTTACAGAGACATCCATTCGGCTGGACGGAACCCTGTGTTTTCTGAGCTGTAGGACAAAATTTAATAATTTGTCTCTTTCTTTGCACGTTACACTGAAAGCAGTGATGCGAATGAGGTACCTGTAATTTCCTAATGTGTGACATTAATTGTGTGTGTTGATTTCTCCCAGCTATTTCAAAACCAATTCTCATTATCTTCAAATAATTAGTTTCTTACTTAGTAAATGATGAGATGCAAGCCAGACTTTACAATATGTTCATAAAAAGGGTTCTGTTAATATTCCCAAATGTTAAGGCATAGCGTGTTAGTGGTTTACATGTTGGTTAATAGATTATTACATACTTAATATTTTAGAGATTTTTTTTTTTTACTCTTTTGCATTGTGTACTCTGCATAAAGAATCTGTTTGCGTACTAATTTTCCTGGGGTTCATCCAGCATTCGTGACATATGCCAAAATATATTTAAGTGAAATCAGCTGTTTTTCCAACTTGTTGGTCTAATGAATTCCCGGACTGTGGCAGTTTTGCCAAAATTGTCCAATTCTTCAGCACATTCAGCCAGATTTTATGCAAATGGAGAAATTTCTGCAGTTGACGTGAAATGGTTGCTGATGCATCTGCTGGACTGCAACATTTGAATCTCTGGATGCCTCCTGTAAGATGTCTTCATTTTCTGGCTAGTCAAAGGCCAATGAGATTCCAAGAATAAAGCTGGACAATGACTTTCACAACATTATTTACCTGCTTATTGAATGGATAATTTACCTTTGCTCTGGTATCTTGAGCTGGCCTTCAGGATATTTCCCTTTCCATTTTATTCTTCCCACAAACTGGGGAAGAATAAGCTCCCATAAGTTTGGCCCAAAGTGGACTCCCTGGCTAAGTGGACATTAGAACCTAATTTTTATTTGCAAATCCATCATCAAGCACTGTGGCCCATGTTGGTTTTGCTGTCCTATAACTGTTTTCCAATTGAATTCTTATCTACTTGTTTTCTGTAGTCATTCCCATTTTCCCCCCAATATAGTTGTATCTTTTTTGTCTTCGTCCTAGACTCTGTCCTTATTCTTCTCTCTTTTTCCATCCTAACTTCCTCCTTTCTTCTTCCCAAGTCCTCAGTTCCCTAAGAATCTAAGGAGCTGTGGTTGTGCAGCAGTGGTGGGTTTCAAATTTTTTTAGAACCTCTTCTGTAAGCGTGGCCTGTTTTGTGGGAGTGGCTTGCCAGCCATGTGACCAGGTGGGAGTGGCTTGCTGGCCATGTGACCGGGTGGGAGTGGCTTGCCGGCCATGTGACTGGGTGGGCATGGCCAACTCGTAAAATGTGGTGAAACTCACTTAACAACGCTCTTGCTTAGCAACCAAAATGTTGGCTCAGAAACTCTGGCATTTGAAGCACGTAAGTCTTAAAGCTGTCATGTTACAAGACCCTTGCACCCGTAACCCTTTAGAAAAAAAACACCAGGGGTGTTCAAACTTGACAGTTTTAAGACTTGTGGACTTCAACTCCCAGAATTCCTCCTCTCGCTCTTCATCTTGATGATGTGCGGACAGGCGGGGGGAGGGAGCTGGAACCGGTTCTAAATAGCACTGTAGATTTGTGGAACCTCTTCTATAGAAGAGGTTAGAACTGGCAGGAACCCACCCCTGTTGTGCAGTAGTTAGAATGCAGTATTGCAGGCTAATTCTGTTGACTACCAGCAGTTTGATTCTCACCAGCTCAAGATTGACTCAGCCTTCCATCCTTTTGAGGTTGGTAAAATAAAGATCCAGATTGTTGGGGGCAATAGGCTGACTCTTTAAATTGCTTAGAGAGGATGTAAAGCACTAGGAAGCAGTATATAAGTCTAAGTGCTATTCTCTCCCACCATTGCCCTGTCCTTGATTCTCTACCCTTCATCCCATTTCTCTTCATAGACTTGATCTTATGCTTGGTTTCTCTTGGCCCAGCACCATACTTCCTTCCCTCCGTCTCTCCCTCATTTATTTTAAATGCCTTTTGATCGAACTCTTTCCAACTATGACAAATACTGAAACCCACAGTGTGAAATGAATGCTCATATCAACCGAAAGCATTTTCTGCGATGTCGAAAACAGTAAATGGAGTTATTTGCCAACTCCTCCAAAAATGATGGGAGTGATGCTTCCAAAATTGATCCTCAGCACCTCGTTAGACTCCGAGTCTGCTTTCAGCAAGGTGACACTTTTAAAACACTGACAGTGTCCTTTCGAAATAAGTGTGACAGGAAGAGTTTGTGTGACGAAGTTGACAAAAAGCGGGGTAAGCCGTTGATTTAAGAGGAGAAAAGTGGATGAGCCAGTAGGCCAAAGGGTAGTGGGTCTTGGGCTAAGATTTCCTGTCAAGGCAATGACAAAGTCTATTTCTAAAAGTAACTGGGAATTTTAAAAAAGACACTGAAAACTGAAATCAAAGTCTGAGGTTTCAGGCACGTCAAAACATTTAAGCCTTCTTCCCCAGACTGCAGCTGGTTTGAGTCATGTTATTCCAAAATTAACTTGGTGACAGAGTAACCTTTCAGAAATATGCTTGCCATGTATTATTTATTACTGCACTTTAGATGAACCTTCATTTTGCACGAATGAGGGATTTGCAATGAGATAGAGCTACTTTGTTCTGGCTTGAGGAATATCAGATGAAGTCCTGCGAGGGACGGGAGCTCCCACCGCAGAGTGTTTTTATTCCCTTTGCTTCTTCATTATGCCCTACTATGTTATTTACAAATACAGGGGGGAGTGTGTGTGTGTGTGTGTGTGTGTGTGTGTGTGTGTGTAATTTTTCCTCCCATAAACATTTCGGTTATGCATGTAAAAATGTAGCCCTGGAATGAAAAATATTCTTTTTTTTTTTTAAAGCTGGTTATATCAGTGTTGAAACACTATTTGAACCACATCATAGTGGTTATGAAATATATTAGAAGCCATGAAAAAGGAACTACTTGCAACTGGAGAAAAGTAATACAACTCTTTTAATGTTTACTCAGAAGCAAATTTCACCGACATCAATGGTTTCTTCTAGTTAAGTGTACATATTAAAGTAGTGACTCAAAGATTTATGTAGGACTATCCAAATATGATTTATTCTGAAGATATATCCTTTCATTAATATTATATTATTATCATTTCCTTTCATTACTGTATTACTTATTATTCTATTACAGCAAATGAGTATTTATCCTTTTTAGACAAAAAGCAGCCTTGAATCCTATTCCATGAACAAAAAAATTAATTGATTATATTCATCTATGCTTCTTGAATATGTTTAAGTTTGAAGACAGTTTTGCTTTTCAAACATTGCTCTTGCTATTAGGAATAATAAAAATGGTTCCAGGAAAGGTGAAAATGTTACAAAAGAGTACCGTATTTTTCGGAGTATAAGACACACTTCTCCCACCTAAAAGAAAATTTGGGTGCACTTTATACACCGAATGTAGTCCCACCCACCTGCCAGCCTCTACCCTTCGGCCTCCGCACAGCCTCTCAAATGAACCTTTTGGCGATTGCAAACTCAGCCTCTCAAACGGAGCTTTCAGAGGGTGAAAAAGCAAGGCGCAGAGGCCAAAATGGCAACCCAGAACAGCTGCTGCCTTGTTGGACCAGTTCCGTGCTTCATCTGCTGTACTCACTGGAGCGCCCTGGGACCATCAGCTGCATTTTTTAAGCTGCCTGTCTGCGTGCAAGCGTAGTGAGTGGGTGTGCGCGCGCACTCACAACCAGCAAACCTGTT
This sequence comes from Thamnophis sirtalis, assembly GCF_051295495.1. Classification (NCBI taxonomy): domain Eukaryota; kingdom Metazoa; phylum Chordata; class Lepidosauria; order Squamata; family Natricidae; genus Thamnophis; species Thamnophis sirtalis. The sequence continues at coordinate 135,649,626 of NW_028261385.1, read as the reverse complement.
GCTAAAGTTCACCTCTGGGAACAGCTGATTGGGGGTATTCTGGGAGGCCAATCCACCCGCCAATCAGCTGCTCATGCTGAATCAGGCCAGTGTGCTGAAGCTGACCAGGCTGTTTGCTAAGGATGCTCGTCAGATGAATACCGATGGATGCTGCAGAGGCAGATTTTTTCCCCCTTATTTTCCTCCCCAAAAACTAAGATGCGTCTTATACTCCAGAACATTTTATACTCCGAAAAATACGGTAATTTTATTTCCTACAGAGACACTCTGGTGAGATAATCACCTCTGGAATAGGTGAGACAATCTATCCTAATTTTACCTGGATCATTTTCTAACTAAATACAGGTACAAGTTAGCCTGTCTGAATTATTATCCAAATTCTGCCCCAATTTACAATTCTTAGGTAGAGTTTGAAACCCTCATGTTCCAAAGTGAGAGTTTCAAAATAAATAGGGACATTAGGTTGCTATCAGTCATAAAGGCAGTACAAATCCTACTGTTCTAAAAGAAATGAAACCCAAGAAAAATCTGTACTTAGCTATTTTTCTCCTCTAGGTAGTTGGGAACTGTAGGTGAACTACTTTGAATATCATTTGAATCTAGAAAAAAGTGGAAATCTCTCCGATGGAAAGCCGACAGCCCAGGTTCGAGACCCGAGAATCATGCAACGGAGTGAGTGCCCCGTCTTTGTCTAGCTCACGCCCACCTAGCAGCTTTAAAATAGGTACCACTTTATTCGGGAGAAAACAGTGTTCCGCAATGTCTTGCTATCCAGAAATGTCTTTGGATAGGAATGAGTCAACAGACTTGAAATGGAGAATACCCTCCCCTTTTGGAAAGAATACTTTCCCCTTTTGGAAAGCTCTTTAACCGATTGATGAGAATTACATTGATCAAGTGCTGTGCCAGCAGAAACAAAGTCTTAAGGTGCTGCAGATTATCAGCGATTTCCTTCTCCAGCACATGGATAAATACACCTGGAAACATCTACCTACCTACCTACCTACTCTCTCTCTCTCCCTATCTATCTACTGTATTTCACTATCTCTATTTCTCTCTCTATCTCCCTACCTACCTACCTACCTACCTACCTACACACACTCTCTCTCCCTACCAACCTACTGTATTTCTCTCTCTATCTCTCTCTATCCCTCTACCTATCTACCTACCTACTCTCTCTCTCCCTACCTATCTACTGTATTTCTCTCTATCTCTTTCTATTTCTCTCTCTCTAACCCTCTACCTACCCAGCTACCTACCTACCTACCTACCTACCTACCTACCTACCTACCTACCTACCTACCTACCTACACACTCTCTCTCTCTCCCTACCTGCCTATTATATTTTTCTCTCTCTCTCTTTCTATCCCCCTACCTACCTACCTACCTACCTACCTACCTACCTACCTACTCTCTCCCTTCCCTACCTACCTACTGTATTTCTCTCTCTTTCTCTTTCTCTCTCTCCCTTTATCTACGTATCTACTTTTTTAAAAAAATTGCCTATTCAAAACCTTGGTGCGTCTTATACTCTGAAAAATACGGTACTTCTTCAGGATAGCAATGCTACAACTAAATTATGTTGTTTATGGCATCGGCCTTTTATTGTTAGTTGTGTTCCAGAACTATCTCAAGTGGTTTGAATAAATCTTTCAACTTAATGCCATATTATTTGCTGAAGCCAAAATATGGAATTAATACTGGGGAACTAAGTATCCGCTGGACTTTGGGCCCATTTATTTTCATTTAAAAACGTGAGCTCAGACTTCAATGGAAAAAAAAACCCAGTTGCTTCCCCACCTCCTTTTTAAATCTATTTTTTAATCTTTGAAAAATGCAACAAAAGGGAGAAAAGAAAAGAAAAGAGAAACAGGCTTCATAATCTTCCAGGACAAGAGTGACATTTTACAATTCCCCAAAGAAAAGCACGGAAGAGGAGAAGGCATGGCCAGATCAGCTACATTGGATCCACTTACTAGTACATCGTTCTTTGCAAGCAAAGATTTTAGAAAATCAGCTGTTAGAAAATTAAGATGAGCTCTTATAAGGAGCATCCTAATCCTTTATTAGTTAATAAACTATTAACACTACCCTTGATAATAATTAGATATGCATTATATGAGAATGTAAGTTATTATCGACTTTGTGTCAGCAGATGTCAAGATATGGGAAGGGATAGAATAAAGGGAAGAACTTGTCATATAGATTTATTACTATTATTTTGAATGATTGAAGGCTGCCAGGTGCAGGAGAATTTATGTCAGTACTCTTCACTAATGGTGGGAGCTGGAATTAGTGGACTTTCAAGGAACTTCCTAGGCACCAAAGCTTCAGAACTTCAGACCAGCTTCAAAAAGTATTTACAGCCCATCACTTAAAGAGCAGGGGCCTGATCATAACCCTGGTGTCTTGAAGAATCATCACCCTCTCTGCCTTGGAGTAATAGCTACTGAAGGTCTCAAAACTGGTGGGGCAAATCTCAGAAAGATCTATATCCCTATCTCACTCAAATGAGTGTTGTTAATCTACGATAAGACAAATACCATCCTTTAGTCAATGGGCAGAATCCTAGTTATTTGGAATTTTTCAAAGGTTCAGCTAGGTTCAACAAATGATTCAGCTAGAGTACCTTCAAGAATCTCTGGTTTTTAACAATGTGAACACTGGTTCTTACAACTTCCATGGATGGGAAGTCCCAAAGTTTGTACATCTTCCTAGATCGTGCCAATATAGTTATAGTTTGTTTATGTTCTTCACAATCTTTTTTGGGAAGATCATTATTCTGAAAGGTGGGATTTAAACGACTGTCGTAGTAATAGCAATATAAACAATAAAATGATAAAGGACTCTGGGGCGGTGGTATTCATCTCCGTTTCCTAGTTGATGAAGCATACAATGGTTGAAGACATTTCCGTGGTCATGTGGCCAGCATGACTATATGCCAAGGTCAGTGGTGGGTTTCAAATTTTTTTAGAACCTCTTCTGTAGGTGTGGCCTGCTTTGTGGGAGTGGCTTGCTGGCCATGTAACCAGGTGGGAGTGGCTTGGCAGTCATTTGACTGGGTGGGCGTGGCCAACGTGTAAAATGTGGTGAAACTAACTTAACAACACTTTTGCTATAAACCAAAATGCTGGCTCAGTAACTCTGGCATTTGAAGCACGCAAGTCTTAAAGCTGTCAAGGTACAAGACCCTTGCACTCCTAGTCCTTTAGAAAAAAAACCCAAGGGTGTTCATACTTGGCAGCTTTAAGACTTGTGGACTTCAACTCCCAGAATTCCTCCTCTAGTCATGTTGGCTCAGGAACTCTGGCATTGAAGTGTGCAAGTCTTAAAGCTTCCAAGTTACAGGATTCTTGCACCCCTAACCCTTTAGAAAAAAACCCCAGGGGTGTTCATACTTGGCAGCTTTAAGACTTGTGGACTTCAACTCCCAGAATTACTCCTCCAGTCATGTTGGCACAGGAACTCTGGCATTGAAGTGTGCAAGTCTTAAAGCTTCCAAGTTACAAGACCCTTACACCCCTAACCCTTTAGAAAAAAATCTCAGGGATGTTCAAACTTGACAGTTTTAAGACTTTAAGGCTTAGATAGGACTCTTAGAGGGGAATGGGGCGATTGGTGAGCCAGCCAATCAGTGAGCAGCGGGTGGTGTGGACGGTGGGGGGAGGGAGCTGGAACTGATTCTAAACAGCATGGTAGATTTGTGGAACCTCTTCTATAGAAGAGGTTAGAACTGGCAGGAACCCACCTCTGGCCAAGATGCAGTGGTTGGGTCCTACCAGTTCGTACCATTTCGGTTTGGTGGCCAGGATCGCTGGAACTGGCAGCGACCCAGGCCTGCCACCCCTCCAAACCAGTTCCCTGGTTGTTGCCATCAGTGCCGTCATCTTGTTTTTCAGTTCTGCGCATGCGCAGAACAATTTTAACTGCACAAATTTATTTTTTCATTTTTTAACATTTTGCACATGTGCAGACCTATTTATGATCATATGCACATGGAAAAAAATTGCATATGCACACCAAAATGGCAGTAATGCTGGCAGCAACCCACCCCTGCCAAGGTGCATGGAATGCTGCTACCTTTCTAGCAAAGTGGAACCTATTTATCTACTTGCATTGTTATGTTTTTGAACTGCTAGGTTGTCAGGAGCTGGGACCATGTAACAGGTGCTCACCTTGTTGTGCAACACTCGGGTCTCAAACCCAGGCTGTCAGCTTTTCAGCAGCTCCTTATAAACAATATATTTATGATTTCATTATTTTGTGCTTATTGTGGGAGTTAAATTATAATTACATATAAGCACAAAATAGACTTAGCCTAACAAAGTGTATCTCCATGTCTTCCTGTAATTTTATTTATCATCTGACTGGTGAGTATTTATTGTCATTGTGAGTCAGAAGCTATGGATACAGCTAATGCATGAGAAGAATACTCAAGCATATCCACCGCATGTGATTTAGCATCATTAGATTCTTGTGAAATACTATTTCTGAGCACTGTTTTATGAAATGCAAATTCTAAATCATTGAGATATTATGTTACCTTAGGCTCTAGATGTGCTTGGCTATTTTCAGGTGTCAGTTTTCAATTTTATCTTTGCAGCAGGTGTTAAATCTGTCAAGGTTACACAGGACATTAAAGATTCTGGTGACTGAAGAACACCTTGCTGGTTCAACAGCCGAGAGGACCATGCTATAAATTAGGGTTTGCTTTTGCTGGAACTGATTCTTATTTCATGCAACTCTCAGCTCCCTCTGCCAGAGCTTCCCCATATTGAAATGATTTGTAGCCTTCTTCCATTTCAAGGACATAATTAAGAATGCTAATTTAAGTTGATATTCTTGATGATAAAGAGCAGGGGTAGGAGTACTCAATGCATTTTAAATAACTTTAGCCTCATCTATAAATAAAAGCAATTTATAATTTTGGCAAATACTTAAGGATGAAGTCTTTCTCTTTGCAGGATGTGTAATTATAGGAGGATAATCCTTCAGGTTGAATGAAAAACTATAGCCTAAAACACTTTTTTACCCGAAAAGATAACATATGCTTTTGACAGGGAATTGAGCAGGATGTTGCACTGAGGCCATTAGTATTTTTTCCCCAATTATACATTAATATCCTCTGAGAGTTAGTTATTGTCCTGGTAGTGCCTGTTAAGAATTATTAGGGCTTTCATCTTTTTCGTTTAGTAGCAAGGTCTTTAATTAATGTCTTGCTTGCCTTTAAACCGATACTATATGTTGTTGTGATTGTCAGCTGATCATCTAATACAAATGCTGATCTATAATTTTCTAATGAATATGCATCTCCCAGGCCTGTATGGATTCAGTTGCTGAAAGATAATTAGGATACTGCAAGATGAATTAGGAAGTTTGCAAGAACCTTTCAGAGCTGTTTCATATAGTAATTTAGAAGAGGTAATTTTTTTTAACCTTTTCCTTGAATTTGGTATTTTAGAATTATATGTGTATATGAAAAGTTCAAGGGACGCGGTGGCTCATTGGCTAAGACGCTGAGCTTGTTGATCAGAAAGGTCAACAGTTCGGCGGTTCGAATCCCTGATTAAATTGAGAACTCAGCCTGAGACTGTTTATGTATCAGAAGGATCTTAAGCTTAGTGACTTACTCTAGAATTTGTACGTGTCAAATTCTGGGCCCGCAGTCTGGATGCATCACATGTTGGCCACACCTACGCCCAGTTTAGCGAAGGGGAAAAAAGTCCTGATACGTCACATGACGCCGCCATGATTCCGTGAGTTTGACACCCCTGTTGTAGCCCATTCCATATATATTAACTGAAAAATTGTTAAATGTTAACAAGCAAGTGTTAATTTCATTTGTTCCAAATGTACAATTGACATCTTTTTTTAAAGTTAGTACTGTATATTGTGCTGCTACCAGTATAAGTAGCACACAGTAATGTTCTAGATTGTGATGTAAATTAAAACAGGAGTCTTCCTGTTGTAGAAGATCTGATCTGAAAGCTGGTTGGCCTTCAGAAGTTTGTTTGTTTGTTTGTTTATTTATTTATTTATTTATTTATTTATTTATTTATTTATTTATTTATTTATTTATTTATTTATATTTGTCTTGTATGCCGCCTACTCCCGGAGGACTCCGGGCGGCTCACAAAAGACAAGGGAAAAGGGGGAACAAGACAAAGACAACATATTAAAAACAAAACCAACATTCACAATTCCTATGGAGGTAGATGCTTCTCAGCTCCCCCCAGCCTGCTGGAACAGCCAGGACTTGGTGGCTTTGCGGAAGGACGGGAGGGTAGTAAGGATCCGGATCTCAACAGGGAGCTCGTTCCAGAAGTGTTGGAATGCGGTTCCCACTATGGCTTGGAATGATGGGCATTTTAGTCCATTACACCTAAAGCCACCAAACCGAAAAAGGTATCAGTTGCCCCCACACCAGGCATACAAATGAATTGAGAGGCATGTTACAGCAAGCAGGACATAACGGTTTGTAAGACGAACGAGCCAAATCTTGCTGTTGATAATTAAGATAAGGCGGTGCATTCATTATAGGAAACAGCAGTGCAACAAATTTACAGTGATAAATAACTTGCTACTGGGGAAAATAAATGTCCTGGTGGTTGGGGTTTATCATTTTTATATTGTCGATTTATTAAATGGAACACAGTGTCTTTGTGGTGTGGAAGAACTGCTGCATTCAGGTGTCACCAACTGTTTTATCACACCAATAAAAGGCAAAAAAGATTCCAGCTATTTTGTTAAGCCTGTTAAAATAAATTAATCTTTTAAAAATAGTTTGCTTCATCTTCAAATCTAGCTTACTTGCAGTTCGTTGGCTCATATCATACATTCTGATTCCTTGAGCAGTTCAGCAGTATCATTTGCCCTCTAATGCTAAGCTGTAATTTCCATTCAATCTTTCTCTCTTTCCATTTCTCTGTCTCTCTCGGTCTCTCTCTCTCTCTCCTTTCTTTCCTTATTTTTTCTCAACTTTTGTAAAAGTATTACTGCTAGTCAGATTGAAAAACCATCTCCAATTGTAACTGAAATCAACCAGGAAATGGCTTTCTTTTACTTTAAACTGAGAGTGAAACCAAGCAGGACTGCAGAAAATGGGCCTGCTCTGTGGCTTTTTTGCCACATGGATTTGGTGTCTCATTGACTTTCCCTCAAAAATTTCTCTCTGAGGAAGAAGGTATTGTTCTATTGTGATTTCAAATACCCATTCAAGCCGAAAAGGGACTGATATAGCATTTTGTCCATAAAAGGTTTTGGTTTTATATCTAGGGAAATATATCAACCACTATATATCTATGTATCTATATATCTATGTATCTATATATCTATGTATCTATATATCTATGTATCTATGTATCTATGTATCTATATATCTATATATCTATATATCTATATATCTGTATATCTATATATCTATATATCTATATATCTATATATCTATATATCTATATATCTATGTATCTATGTATCTATATATCTATATATCTATATATGTGTTTTATTTGTGCTGTTAAAATAAAACACAAATATAACAAAGGCAACAGTAAAAATATTGGGTTTCTGTCGTGATGGACTCTTGTGATGAGCCGATTGACAGATGATGGAAGCAATTAGCTTCCTCCCATAAATGGGGCTTACCAGGGGTTGTGACAGTAAATATCTATCTATCTATCTATCTATCTATCTATCTATCTATCTATCTATCTATCTATCTCTCTCTCTCTCTCTCTCTCTCTCTCTCTCTCTCTCTCTCTCTCTCTATCTCTATCTCTATCTCTATCTCTATCTCTATCTCTATCTCTATATTGATATTGATATTGATATCCATCTCTCCATCTCTCCATCTCTCCATCTCTCCATCTCTCCATCTCTCCATCTCTCCATCTCTCCATCTCTCCATCTCTCCATCTCTCCATCTCTCCATCTCTCCATCTCTCCATATCTCTATCTCTATCTCTATCTCTATCTCTATCTCTATCTCTATCTCTATCTCTATCTCTATCTCTATCTCTATCTCTATCTCTATCTCTATCTCTATCTCTATCTCTATCCATCTCCATCTCCATCTCCATCTCCATCTCCATCTCCATATCTATCTATCTATCTATCTATCTATCTATCTATCTATCTATCTATCTATCTATCTATCTATCTATCTATCTATCTATTCATATATATATATTTTCTGGTAGATGGTGTGTCCTAGGGAGCCATTGGTTTTTTTGTAGATTAAGATGTCCAGAAAGGGAAGTTGGTTGTTTGCTTCTATTTTCATAGTGAATTGTATATTGGGGTGTAGGCTGTTGAGATGTTTGAGGAAGTTGTCCAGTTTTTCTTTCCCATGTGGCCAAATCATGAAAGTGTCATCAACATATCTAAGCCAGAGTTTGGGTTTGTGTTCAGATTTATCTAAGGCATTTCAAAATGTTCCATGTATAAGTTTGCGATGACGAGTGAGAGGGGAGATCCCATGGGTGCTCCTTCTATCTGTTTGTATCTTTGTCCATTATGGATGAAGTATGTGTTGGTTAGGCAGTGGTTGATCAGGTCCAGGATGTGTTTAGGGGGGTTGTGTTTCAATTTCAGCAAGAGAATAATTCAACAAGAGAATAATTATGGAAGCCATGGAAATAGAAAAACACCACCACAACATGAATTAACGTGACGATACCTCCAGCCTACCAGACATCTGGAAACCAGCCCTAGTCAACAAACAAGCCCCACCCACCACCCAGGTTGTTACAACACAAAAGAACAACAGACACACAACCAGCACCTCAGCCACCCATGATGATACAAAACAGCCGACCAATCTACAAACATCAACTCCATCTACCAATCAGGATGCAACTATACAGCCAATCAACCCACTTACAGCAACAAAGCCAGCACTCCACCCCACCCCACCCAGATTTATAGAGAGACGGCAGCTCCAACCATACTTTACTCACACAAGCACAAAGGCTAAACGAGCCCCACCCACCACCCAGTCCATTACAACACAAAACAACAATGGACACACAGCCAGCACCAATCAGCACCAATCTACCAATCATGATACAACCACACAGCCAATCAACCCACTTACAGCAACAAAGCCAGCACTCCACCCCACCCCACCCAGATTTATAGAGAGACGGCAGCTCCAACCATACTTTACTCGCACAAGCACGAAGGCTAAACGAGCCCCACCCACCACTAGTCCATTACAACACAAAACAACAATGGACACACAGCCAGCACCAATCAGCACCAATCTACCAATCATGATACAACCACACAGCCAATCAACCCACTTACAGCAACAAAGCCAGCACTCCACCCCACCCCACCCAGATTTATAGAGAGACGGCAGCTCCAACCATACTTTACTCGCACAAGCACGAAGGCTAAACGAGCCCCACCCACCACCCAGTCCATTACAACACAAAACAACAATGGACACACAGCCAGCACCAATCAGCACCAATCTACCAATCATGATACAACCACACAGCCAATCAACCCACTTACAGCAACAAAGCCAGCACTCCACCCCACCCCACCCAGATTTATAGAGAGACGGCAGCTCCAACCATACTTTACTCGCACAAGCACGAAGGCTAAACGAGCCCCACCCACCACTAGTCCATTACAACACAAAACAACAATGGACACACAGCCAGCACCAATCAGCACCAATCTACCAATCATGATACAACCACACAGCCAATCAATCCACTTACTGAAACAAAACCAGCACTCCACACACCCCCCACCAAGATTTATAGAAAGACGGCAGCTCCGACCACGCTTTAAACTGAACACCAGCCTGAAGATGGCGAGTGAGACCTCGCCAAAACGTTGCCAAGACAATCTCAATCTTACATGGGAAAAGACCTGAATATAACAAGATATATATATCGTGTGTGTGTGTGTGTGCGTGTTTATGTGTGTGTGTGTGTGTGTATGTATATATGTGTGGATATATATTGCCAAAAGTATTCGCTCACAACTGCTTCAGATTATGTGGATGGTTGAACGAATCCTTTTGGCAATATAGTGTGTGTGTGTGTGTGTGTGTGTTGTGTGTTGTGTGCGTGTGTGTGTGTGTGTGTAGATAGATAGATAGATAGATAGATAGAGATAGAGAGATAGAGAGATAGAGATAGATAGATAGATGATAGATAGATAGATAGATAGATAGATAGATAGATAGATAGATAGATAGATAGATATAGATAGATAGGGGGGAGAGAGAGGGAGGGAGATAGATAGATAGACAGACAGAAAGACAGACAGAGAGACAAATAGATAGATAGAGGACCCAATTCACAGCCTATACCTATATTTCCATTCTTGATAGCTCTGTAGTCTGGTGCTATGTATTTCTTTTTCTAATAAAGCTCCTTTGAATGTTGTGGCATGATCTTCAACTCTGGACTTAAGAAGTGTTGCATGGGCCACTGTTTTTAAACAACAATGTGTTCATGGAGTTCAACAAGAGATAAGCCACACTTTCCTGCTCATGGGCAATATAATTCAGTTCTGATTTGATGAAATTGTAGGTAGTATTTTTTATTTTACATGTCTGGATAGCTGCAGTTGGGTTTAGCCTCACTTTGCCTACTGGAAATTTACATACAACAATCCACACTGAAAAGGCCTCTTGCAGGACATAGGTTTAAGGAATTTAAATTTTATTGCAGATCTTTATTTGAGTCTTTAGCCTCTCTATCAGAGGGCCAATGGCAGAAACCAGAATGTACAACTTTTCATTTGTTCCATCTAAGAGAAATCTCTGCAAAAGTGAGTGTGCATTGTTACAAATGGGTAGTTAGGAATTACGCAGACTGCTATAGATTTAAATAGCATAGCTATCCATTTTTGACTTGGTCCATGGCCATTCAATTGCACTAGAGAAGGACCACTAGCTAAGGAATGCACGAGGCATGCCAGACACATGGAGAAGGAGGCAGGTGTTCCTCTGACAAGTTAATGAATCTAGAGTGCTAACTATAGACTTCCCAGCAATGCATGTGTATAATTTATTTGTGTTTCAATTTCTCCAGCAGTTGTATTCCTTTTGAAAAATCCCTCCTAGGAATAGGGTAGTAGTAAAATGCAGTAAGGGAAAATATTGTACCACATTTGCTGCCTCTTGTCTGGTGGGCTATCTTAGTCACATATTTAAATACAAGACATGGAGTTAGATCTCCAGAGTTTATACTATGGATTAAAATATGCCATTCGGTTCTTAGTACAGGCTACAGGGATCTGACTCAATGCCTTGTTTGCCAGAATGGATTATTATTTAAGGCAGGTACGTCATCTGGCCCTTGGATTGAGTGTTCACTAACAATCATCCTTCCGGTTATTCATCTTTCATTCCCTGTTATTTTGATAGGAATATTTAAAAAAAAGATTAGTATATGCACCTTATTATAAATTTTAATTATAAATTTCTTTAGGACAGAAATCAAGAATATACATTTCTCTGGCTTGCTGGTCATCTCATTCTTGATCTCATTTTAGGTTGGGGATGTGCTAACATGCAATAGATGTTATTATGATGGGGAATCTTAAATTTAATCGACTTGCTGTATGCCAAAAGGTTATCCACAGGTTGATGGATGGCTGTGCAGAAGATTGCATGTTATCCTACAATATGTAAAGTTAGAATGGGAGAAAAATGGAACTCCCGAAGGACTCTGGGCAGCTAGTTTATTCTATGGTGTGCAAACTCATCTTTCCCTAGGGAGAAGGAAAGTCAGAGTAAATAAAAGTATGGCTTTGGTTTCTATAAGAAATGTGAAATACCTACATTGCTCAGAAGGAATACTATAACAACAGGGTCGATGACAATTTCAACATGGCCAACTCACAAAAGACAAATTCCTTGTCCAATCACACTTGGCCAATAAGGAATTCTATTCTATTCTATTCTATTCTATTCTATTCTATTCTATTCTATTCTATTCTGGCTTTGATCATGATGCTGTGCTTGTCATCCTGAATGTTTTGAATGTTATAAGACACTGTTTCTTCCTACAGGAGCAATGATTGGCCGTGTTTCATTCCTGGCACCATTCTCAAATTATTATTGTTCATAGTAGCAGTAATCATATTTACTGCCTTTATGTTCTAGCTTTTTTTTTTTTTGAAAAGTCAAAGCAGTATATAGGAGCCTTGTCCTAATTCTATCCAAGTAACAATAACCTTGTAAATTAAATTGGGCAGATTCCTGCAATTAAGCTTTGTGATTCAGCAGAGATTGTAACTGGATCTCTCTGATGCAATCCAAGCTCTTAACTGCTACAATGGCACCTGTGTAATCTAACACCTTCACTATTAAGGTTCAATAAACTATTCTGGATAGATCAAATGTGGAAGCTGATTAAGATTTATAAGCAAATAAGTCCCTCCACACTCCATTCAAACATTCAAGCTTAAAAAAAAATAGGGCTTTTATCCCTCAAGATAAACGTAAAGGTAAAGGTTTCCCTTGCACATACGTGCTAATCGTTCCCGACCCTAGGGGGCGGTGCTCATCTCTGTTTCACAGCCGAAGAGCCAGCGCTGTCCAAAGATGTCTCTGTGGTCATTTGTTCGGCATGACTAAACTGCCAAAGAAGCACAGAACGCTATTACCATCCCACCAAAGGTGGTCCCTATTTTTTCTACTTGCATTTTTACATGCTTTTGAACTGCTAGGTTGGCAGAAGCTGGGACAAGTAACGGGAGCTCCCTCCATTATGCAGCCCTAGGGATTCGAACCCCCCAAACTACCAACCTTTCTGATCGACAAGCTCAGCGTTTTAACCACTGAGACACCACATCCCTTATCCCTCAAGATAAAGTGTATCTATTTGATGGAGGAGGGACCTCTGAATTCATGTATTAGTATTAAAAATGTGTCTCTGTTTAAAGTGCCTTCTTTGAATTTTTGCACTGTAACATGGGCTAAACACCGTTGTGTCCTAAGCATTACTTATTCACCTGGCTTTCTTGCTGTAGGAAAAGATATGATACTTTAAATCATCCTTTTAATTCTATATGGAAAGAAACAATGAAAGTGGGAGAGGGAACCACATATATAACCCTGTTCAAATTTAAATTTAGCATCTATTATGGCACAATTGGACAATGTGAGGAGCAACAGAAAAGGGAAAACAGTAATTCAACATGGCGACAGTATTATTTTGGTGCCGAGGTGGCGCAGTGGTTAGGGTGCAGTACTGCAGGCCACTTCAGCTGACTGCTATCTGCAGTTCAGCAGTTCTAATCTCACCGACTCAAGGTTGACTCAGCCTTCTATCCTTCCTGAGGACCCAGACTGTGGGGGCGATATGCTGACTCTGTAAACCGCTTAGAGGGGGCTGAAAGCCCTATGAAGTGGTATATAAGTCTAACTGCTATTGCTATTGCTATTGGTTTTACCCCTCTTTGGTTTTTCATTAGGTTAAACCAATTATAGAAAGTCCTCTATAGATTCTATGTATTTCTTGCCTCAACATTCTGCTGTTTTGCTACTCATGATTCATACTCTTCCTTTTTAAATAGAGCTGTGACTTCAGTGCCTACAGATCATTTAATAGATGAGAGAAAAACTGTCGCTGGATTATGAATGATGGACATCTTTGCCTGGAATTGTTATTGAGTATGAAATATACTTTCCAGAATTTATTTTACTTTTTAAAGCACAACTAGGGTCCTATGTGCTGCCAGTTATACTTCCATTAAGGAGACTGAGGGATGATTAACCCTCCATCAGCCTTTTAAAACCTAACGTTATCAGTAGAGAATTAAGGTCTTGTTTAAACCTTCCTTGAAGTGTGACTTCAAAGTGGATTGTGCTTTTACTCTGCGTGTGTACATGTACTTTTAAAAGGATCAATAATGACTCTACCAAAATATGGAGTTTCATTTCTCTTGACTTCCATGAAGTAGCTCTCTAAGTTTTGTTTTGCCCAACATTTCTAATACCATGCCCTCGAATTTGGGGCTTTATGCAATTTGAAGTCCCTTCTCATAAGAATTCCCTCCTGAAATGTATAGGCGGTTTATTTAATGCATTAATTCATGTGCCTTCCAATTCTAGGAATAATGAAAATAGCATATGTTAGTTTGTGTCCTGCAGCTACAGCCTGGCCCAAGGGATCCCGGGCTGCATTATGTTGAGGAAAAACAAATGTGAATAAAAACTCAGACAATAAAGCTAGGGGCTAAGCTTCATCCAAGGTCACAAATTATTTATGAACATTTTATATTAGAATGGAGAAGTTGTTTTTTTCCTGTCAGGAGCTACAATGGCGCTATGACCCCTGTTCCAGCTAGATGGCACTGTGGTATATCAAATAATCCAAGAAGTGACCTGCTTTTCTATGTGTTCCATACTGCTCAGCCTTTATATTTTCTCTTTGGAAAGAAAGAAACAAAAAAGACGATCATGCTTTTTAAACTCTACCTCTGGATGGTACTAGGTTTTGGTCAGCCATATTGTAAATATTCCAGAAGCCAGATTTTACTCCATATCTTAATTAGGAAGCCAAAAAGAGATGGATACAAGAAATCAGGGGCACCTTCAATTGAGATATGCATGTCCCTGTTTTGCTATAAGGCACAGGAAACAAAGAGAATTTTCACTACATGGAGGGTAGGATAAACATTGTGGTAGTTAGTGTGCTTCAATACTTCACCCGTTTCCATTTCCCATGGTGTATGTATGTATGTATGTATGTGTGTGTGTGTGTGTGTGTATGTGTATGTGTATGTATATATATATATATATATATCAATCTCTCTCTCTCTCTCTCTCTCTCTCTCTCTCTCTCTCTCTCATCTATCTATCTATCTATCTATCTATCTATCTATCTATCTATCTATCTATCTATCTATCTATCTATCTATCTATCTCTGTCTGTCTATCTATCTATCTATCTATCTATCTATCTCTGTCTGTCTGTCTATCTATCTATCTATCTATCTATCTATCTATCTATCTATCTATCTATCTCTATCTATCATCTATATCTATCTATCTATCTATCTATCTATCTATCTATCTATCTATCTATCTATCTATCTATCTATCTATATCTATCTATCATCTATATCTATCTATCTATCTATCTATCTATCTATCTATCTATCTATCTATCTATCTATCTATCTATCTATCTATCTATCTATCTATCTATCATCTATGTCTGTCTGTCTGTCTGTCTGTCTGTCTGTCTGTCTGTCTATCTATCATCTATCTATCTATCTATCTATCTATCTATCTATCTATCTATCTATCTATCTATCTATCTATCATCTATCTATCTATCATCTATCTATCTAGCCTGCTCCAGGATCCAATGTCTATAAATTTCATCTCGGTTGCAAATGCAAATTCTCATCTCAGCAAAATGGGTAATTTTAATTGTCAATTTATTAATGAATGTATGGCCTGGCTTTCTGCAGTAATGTCTGAGAGAGTCAACCACAATGAAGAAAATAATACAAATTAAAAAAATCTTCTTAACCTAGCCAAATCAATGAGAATATCTATGAAACAGTTTTTACCATGAACTGTAATGGGGTTCTCTTTCCTTATACAGCCTGAATTTGATCACGAACTGGCTTCTTTCACAAAAAATTGGACAAAGGTACTATTTTGCTTAATAGTATTAAAGTAATACCCGTTGCTAGTTAACACTGCTTGTTGAATGTGTCTCTGTCCTGGTTTTTAATTTTAAGGGCAAAAAACAACATGTAGGACTCTCCAATTGTTCCTACGGTATCCTCACACCAGCTCTGTGAATAGATAACTCCGAAAAAGGGTAAATACTTTTATGACCATGGTTCTCTATGGGCCTCTAAATGTGTGTAAATGTTTGAAAACAGGAAGTTTTAGCCAAGCAACATTCCACTGCCTAAGAAACAACACAAGATAATGGCTGCCTGGCTTTCATGCATCTAGCAGTGTTTTGTGCAGGCAGGAAAATCAACGTCCAACATAGCAGGCAGGAATAGTATAATAATAATAAATAATAAATAATAGATCACTGGGGCACTCCAAAGAGCTGGATAGCCAAGAGTAATTTTTTTTAAAAAAACACCAAGTTATATATTTTTTTATATCCTTAAATATGACTTACTAAAAATTAGTCTTCTTAAAAGCCTATTAATTTTCAAGGAAGCAATTTTAACTGCTCTATTGAAATTAATTACAGTGAACAGTTCCTACCTCGATCTGGAGGAAGCATACAAAGAGACCGTTTGGTATGTGGATCTTTGGCCATTTTCACTATTAAATGGGTCAGTCTTTCCAGAGATCTTTTGTGATTTCATTGAGCTGATTCTATTTATATAAGATTGTATATTGGCTCAGGTTTTTTTTTTTAAAGAAACTTCATTTTAGTAAATATTTATTGGGGTTTTTTTCCCCCTGTGGGTGTTTCATTTATTTGTTGACCGATGATTTAATTGTATATTGATTATGCTGTGCACTTTTCAGGGAAATTTGCAGATCACCGAAATATAGCAATAGCAATAGCAATAGCAATAGCAATAGCAATAGCAATAGCAATAGCAATAGCGATAGCAGTTAGACTTATATACCGCTTCATAGGGCTTTCAGCCCTCTCTAAGCGGTTTACAGAGTCAGCATATTGCCCCCAACAATCCGGGTCCTCATTTTACCCACCTCGGAAGGATGGAAGGCTGAGTCAACCTTGAGCCGGTGAGATTTGAACCGTTGAACTGCAGAACTGCAATCAGCTGAAGTAGTCTGCAGTGCTGCATTTAACCACTGCGCCACCTCGGCTCTAAATATATATAGAAATAGGAATGAATGAGAGGTCCTTGATACTCTCTGAGCTTGCTTGTTTTCTTGCGGACATTTCATTACCCTAATTGGGTAACATCATCAGTGCTAGTAAGGAGTGCTGTTTGCTGTCAGTTTATATTCTGGTGGCTTGCCTGTCTGTGTGAGTGGGGGAAGTCATAAAAATTCTTTGGCTGGGCTGTTTGCTGTTGGATTCTTTGGCAGTTTCTTCATTGGGGTATTGTTTACTTGATTGTTGGTCTGATGTTAATCTTGGAATTAATCTATGCTGATCTGGGTGCTGATTGCTGGTGGAGAGGTGCTGGAGTCTTTTTCTCTTTTGCGTTGGCATCAGACGTAGCATCCTATCAGTTCGCACCAGTTCGGTAGAACCGGTTCGTCAAATCTACCGAGCCGGTTAGAAGAGGTTCCACCAGAAAGCAGGCCACACCTACAGAAGAGGTTCCAATTTTTTTTGAAACCTACCACTGACAGAGAGAGAGAGAGAGAGAGAGAGAGAGAGAGAGAGAGAGAGAGAGAGAGAGAGAGAGAGAGAGAGAGAGAAAGTAAGAAAAAGAAAAAAGAAAGAAAAAGTGAGAGAGAGATGAAAGAAAAAAAGGAAAAAGGGACAGAGAGACAAAAGGAAGGAAAGAGAGAGAGAGAGAGAGAGAGAGAGAGAGAGAGAAAGAAAACACATGGCTTGCAAGCCACTCCCACCAGGTCACATGACTGGCAAGCCACTCCCACAAAGGAGGCCACACCCACAGAGTAGGTTCAAAAAATTTTTGAAACCCACCACTGGTTGGTTGATTGTCTCTTTCGTGTAGTCTATAGATATTGTTAATGTCTATGTGTCTATTGTAAGAGCCGAGGTGGCGCAGTGGTTAGGGTGCAGTACTGCAGACCACTTCAGCTGACTGTTATCTGCAGTTCAGCGGTTCTAATCTCACCGGCTCAAGGTTGACTCAACCTTCCATCCTTCCGAGGTGGGTGAAATGAGGACCCAGACTGTGGGGGCGATATGCTGACTCTGTAAACCACTTAGAGAGGGCTGAAAGCCCTATGAAGCGGTATATAAGTCTAACTGCTATTGCTATTGCTATTGCTATTGATGTCTGATTTGTCCACGTGTCATGCTTCTAGAAATTCTCTGCAGTTTTTATACTTGGCTTGGTCTAGGATGGTCACATTTTTGAAACTCTGGTGAAACCTGTCTCAGCTGTGGTGAAACTATGATGAAACCTGTGCTGCGAAATAAATTAATTTTCCTCGTGTCTTTTGACCGCTAGTTGGTGTTCATGGATGCATTTTGCCAGTCTTCTGCTTCTTTCTCCTACATAGTGGTTGTTGCAGTCCTTACGTTGTATGTTATAGAAGACTCCTGTTTTTTATTCTGGGGGTTGTTGGGCCTTTTGGTCTGCTTAGGATGTTTTGAAGGGCTTTAGTTGGCGCCGAGGTGGCGCAGTGGTTAAATGCAGCACTGCAGGCTACTTCAGCTGATTGCAGTTCAGCAGTTCGGCTGTTCAAATCTCACCGGCTCAGGGTTGACTCAGCCTTCCATCCTTCCGAGGTGGGTAAAATGAGGACCCGGATTGTTGTTGGGAGCAATATGCCGACTCTGTAAACCGCTTAGAGAGGGCTGAAAGCCCTATGAAGCGGTATATAAGTCTAACTGCTATTGCTATTGTGTGCTGTGTTTGATTCCATGTGGTTGTAGTAGTCTGTTGGTGGTTTCTGAGACATTCTTGATGTAATTCTTTATAGGGTTTGTGTTGGTTGTGCTGTATTGTGTTGAGTAGTCAGGGACTTTTTAGTAACATTGCGTGGATATCCATATTGTTGGAATATGCAACAACCCAAACTCCCACAAGGGAAGTTGCATAAGGACTTTATTTAGAGGAGCCAAAATATATTGTGGCAACCTAAATCAGCAGAAAAAGGAAATAGAGCATCTATACAACATATTCCAACAGAACAGATATCCATGTAAATTTATCAAAAGGTCCCTGACCATTCAACCTAATACAGCACAACCAACACAAATCTACAACATACAATGTAAGGACTGCAACAACCAGCGTTGAGGACAAAGAGGCAGTAGACTGGCAAAATACATCCACGAACACCAATAGAAGACATGATGGAAATTCACTCAGCCCCAAAAGGAACGAAAAGACTCCAGCACTTCTCCACCAGCGATCAGCACCCAGACCAGCATAGATTAATGCTAAGGTTAACATGAGACCAACAGTCAAGGAAACAATGTTCCAATCAAGAAACTGCCAAAGAAGCTAACAGCAAACGGCCTGCTTTAATATTAGTATATATGCTGGACAAGTTCTGCTGCAGTCAAGAAATGAGAGTATGGCAATAATTGAGGGTATTTATTTGAAATGAAGACAATTCTGAATTTAAGATTCTCCTCTCCCTCAAAAAGAACATTAGATGGATATGTATATGGATATGTATATGGATAAATATGGATATGGATATGGATATGGATGTAGATGTAGATGTAGATGTAGATGTAGATATAGATATAGATATAGATATAGATGATATAGATATAGATATAGATATAGATATAGATATAGATATAGATATAGATATAGATAGATATAGATATAGATATAGATATAGATATAGATATAGATATAGATATAGATGATATAGATATAGCCTCTATGTTGGAGATAGCACCGGGGCAAAAGCTGCTTTCTTTTTTTTTGCCTCACCAGCCATAATCTTCACCCCACGTCACTGGGTATAGGTATGGGTATGGGTATGGGTATGGGTATGGGTATGGGTATGGGTATGGGTATGGGTATGGGTATGGGGATAGGGATAGGGATAGGGATAGGGATAGGGATAGGGATAGGGATAGGGATAGGGATAGGGATAGGGATAGGGATAGGGATAGGGATAGGGATAGGGATAGATAGATAGATAGATAGATAGATAGATAGATAGATAGATAGATAGATGAGATAGAGATAGAGATAGAGATAGAGATAGAGATAGAGATAGAGATAGAGATAGAGATAGAGATGATAGAGATAGATACACACACAGCAGTTGTAGGCCCTGTGTGGCAAAAAAAGCCCCTGTAAACTGGATGGGGTGTAATAGCTTCATCACTGAAGTTGGAGTACAGATTTTGTTATTAATATAACATATTCATAAAAGTGTTGTTAGATTTGGTCCTAGACAAAGGAACCATGATGTTACTGTATCTTTAATAGCTCTGATAAAGAGACAGAAAAATGTAAAGATAATTAATTTTGCATAGGAGAAACTATGAAATCTCAAAAAAATGTAACTCTAGGGTAGATAGAAAAGATGGGCTATGAGAAGTGTGAATAGTCACTTTGAAAATTCATCTGAATACTGAACACTCATGCTGTGATAGAGGATTAAACAGAGCTATGCAAAATAAAGGCATCCTAAGGAACACCTAAGTGGTACCCTAGACATCTGATCTCTCCTTGAGATTTGCTTGCAGTTCTCTGAAAATTTCTTCACTAACGAGAACACATTTTTGAATCAATTGCCTATACAGAACCTTGGCAGTCAGTTGCCCATTTAGCACTTAGCAAAAGGAGTAGCACCTAGACTTATGTACCACTTCACAATGCTTCGCAGCCCTCTCTCAGCAGTTTACAGAGCCAGCATATTGTCCTTGGAAGGATGGAAGGCTGAGTCAACCTTGAGCCAGTTAAAATTGAACTTCTAACAGTGAGCAGTGACTTAGCCTGCTATACTGCATTCTAACCACTGCGCCACCACGGCTCCTGCATATCTGTAATGCTTTATGAGCAGCAACCCAGTCAAAGGACAACTAGTTGGCACAGTGGTTAGAATGCAGTACTGCAGGCTACTTCTACTAACTGCTGGCCGCCAGCAGTTCAGCAATTCGATTCTCACTGGCTCAAGATTGACTCAGCCTTCCATTCTTCTGAGGTCCGTAAAATGATGACCCAGATTGTTGGGGGCAACATGCTGGCTCTGTAAACTGCTTATAAAGCACTGTGATAGTGGTATAAAGCGCTATTGTTATATATAGATAATGAAGAAGTAAAATTACTAGCATTTGACCATTATTCTCGCTCAGAGAGTTTATTGAATGCCTTTGAGTCAGCTGATCCCTCTAAGACCAACCACCCTACAAGATAGTTGCCAAGGAGAGACCACCATCTATATTAGGCATGCTTTGTCTCCAGTGAATGCTAGTTCCACCTCCCTTTCCATCCCTGTTTCTTCCTTTATGTGTTCCATGCCCATATATAGTACCAGTTGAAGAGAATATAAGCAGCTCAGGGTTGAATTGTTGAATACTCAGTGGTGTATGATATTGGTTGTTTGCTGGCAGGTGTTTCATTACCAAGATGTCTTCAGTGCTCGAAGGGAGTATGGTTTGCTCTCTGTTTATACCCGGTAGTTTGCCTTATCGGTGGATATTGATGAGTTGATTTTAATGATATTGATGATATTCCTTCCCTCCCTGATATAGCCAGGCATTTCTGTAAGCTTTTCTTTGTAGGATTTGTTTTTGGTCGGGCTTGTGCATTTTACGTCCATATGTATTCAATTGCATCAGTGGTGGGTTTCAAAATTTTTTGGAACCTACTCTGTGGGTGTGGCCTCCTTTGTGGGAGTGGCTTGCTGGCCATGTGACCTGATGCGAGTGGCTGGCCGGCCATGTGTTCTCTCTCTCTCTCTCTCTCTCTCTCTCTCTCTCTCTCTCTCTCTCCTTCCTTCCTTTTGTCTCTCTGTCCCTTTTTCCTTTTTTCTTTCATCTCTCTCTCACTCTTTTTCTTTCTTTTTTCTTTTTTTATTTCTTTCTTTCTTCCTTTTTTTCTCTTTCTCGCTCTGTGTGAGTCTGTCTCTCTCTCTCTCTCTCTCTCTCTCTCTCTCTCTCTCTCTCTCTCTCTCTGTGTGTGTGTGTGTGTGTGGCTCTTTGCCTCTCTCTCCCTCCCTCCCTCTGTGTCTTTCTATGTGATTCTCTCTCTGTGTCTGTCTCTCTCTGTGTGTGTATCTCTCTCCTCCCTCCCTCTGTGTCTGTCTCTCATTCCCTCTATCCAGTGGTGGGTTTCAAAAAATTTTGGAACCTCTTTTGTAGGTGTGGCCTGCTTTCTGGGTCCACTGGTGGAACCTTTTCTAACTGGTTCGGTAGATTTGACGAACCGGTTCTACCGAATAGGTGCGAACTGGTAGGAACCCACCTCTGAATTGCATGGATATGAATAAATGTCCTGGCACCAATCTAAGAATGCCTTAATTGAAGTGTGTTGCCCACATAGCTGACAAATGCACCACCAGTAATCCTCCACAACGCAGCCCCAAATTTCTGTTGCTAAGCGAGACAATTGACAAGTGAATTATGTCTCATTTTATGACATTTCTTGCCACTGTTGTTAAGTGAATACCTACAGTTGTTAAGTTGGTAACACGGCCGTTAAGTGACTATGACTTCCCCATTGACTTTGCTTGTCAGAAGGTCACAAAAGTTGATTTTCATGACCCTGGGATACTGCAACCGTCATAAATGTAAGTCAATTGACAAGCATCCAAATTTTGATCATGTGACCATGGGGATGCTGCAATGGTTGTAAGTGTGAAAAAATACTTTTTTCAGTGCTGTTGTAAATTTTTAACAGTTACTAAATGAACGATGGTAAATCGAGGACTGTTGTGACTCAGCAGAAGTTTGCTGTGAGTTGAGTCGGGATGCAAGATTAACAATGCAGCTGGGGCTCGTTAGTGGCGTCTTCTGGTGATGAAAGGACGGATGGTGCCATGCCCTGGTTGCAGGAGTCAACGTTCAACGTTCATCATTCATCGGTCGTGGTTTGTTTGTGAGAGACACTTGGAGAAGTGATTTGCTTTCTGTAACCCTGATTCAAGGAGACACTTGCAGAAGTGAATTGTTTTGTAAGAGTTTTGTTTTGCATTCTGTTATCTTCTTGCCAGAGACTTTATTTATGTTTATTTTTGGGCTCGCAGCCAGTCTGAGCTGAGGACTGATAAAGGTCTTTCCTTTTAAGTTTGTCTGCCTGTCGTCTGTTAACGAGCGAAGAAGGGGGGACAGAACAGAGGACTATCTGTATTGCTGTTGCTATTTGAGGAAATAGTTATTTCTGATGCACTGTTTTTCAGTGGAACGGCTGTAAGTTTTTCTTATCTTTTTTAATGCAGTAATCCAAACCATAAAATTTGTATTCTCTTCCAGGTTAACCACTAGCATGTTCAAACAGTAGTCAGTTTCAGAACCATTATTTCAATGTGCAGATTTACCTCAGAAAGGCTTTTATTCAGCCTATACAAAGACATAGCTGTTGTGGCCCAGCAGGAGCTGTTGGAGCTGCAAACAGACTCCGCCAGTGAGGGGCACTATGAGTTGGCTGTGGAAGAGGTGGAGGACCCTGGACAGGGTTCAGACTCCGAGCAGGGCACAGAGAGGCTGGTTGGCCACCAGGAGGCGCCTAAGGCATGGAGCAGCGTTGAAAGCTGAAGGGAATGTCCTCCTGACGTCATGCCTTGGAGTAGTGACGAGGAGACAGGGGAGATGGTCCTGGATGCCTGGCAATGCCAGGCAGATTGATGGAGAGAACAGCTACGTAGTTACAAAAGATAATTGGACCCAGGCGATTGTAATTAGGCTCCTCTGAAGATTGTATTTAAGGAGAGACTCAGGGAGGAGTCTGTTTTGCAGGATTCAACTTCATTCTTAACGCTGGAGAAACCGTTATCTGTCTCTGTCGAAGTCTGAGTTGCTGCCAAGGTTCTTATCTGTTTGCTATGCTTGGGCTTTCAGCCACCAAGATTTATGTTTCCTGCTAATAAAGTGCTGTGAAATTCCAGTTAAGCTTGTCTCGGCATTCGTTACTGAATGGAGGAGGGGGTCAGAACACATAGCTAAATTTCCAAAAGTGACATGAGTGAATATAATAAATCTATCACCTTAAATAATAAGTCCCCTGACTTAATCAGCCTTCTATAAGAGCAGGTATTCCAAATTGTAGTATATTCATTAAATAAGGATTTGGAAACAATTTTATGGATTAAATAATAAAAATGGCTAAATAATTCTTCTAGTGCCAGAATAAAGGAATGGGCAAGGGAATTGATTATAAAGATGAAAATCTGGAGAACAAATACACTTTTATCACAAATACTTCATCTTTAGAGCTATTTAAGTGGTGGAGATATGTAGATGAGTTTGTTATCACTTGAAGAAGTAGTTAAAGGTCATTTCTTTAAAAAAAATACAAGGATTGCTTAAGATCCTTCTATTTTGAGATGCATGTAAATGAGATATTAATATTTTAGAGCAGATATTAATATTTTAGAACAGGTACATAGTAAAGGACATTCTTCACCAATAGAAGTTTATGGAAACATGATTGCAGTGTACAGGAAGAAATGCATATCTTTCCTATGAATAGATCTCATCATAAATATAAGAGACACAATTGCCAGATGGCCAGAATGAGAGTTTGAAGAGCATATATATATATATATATATATATATATATATATATATATATATATATATATATATATATATATATATATATATATATATATATATATATATATATATATATATATATATATATATATATATATATATATATATATATATATATATATATATAGTATATTTTACAGTATATTTTAGCTTTATTTTTACAGGTATGCAATATGCTAAATTTAAGGAGCCATGGAATCTATGGTAAATTTTCTTGACAGAAACCTGTTGCCCAAACTATTTAGCATTTCTGATTTAGTTTAAAGGCCATCATCCAAGAGGGTTTCTGTAAGGGTATAGACCTTGAGAAGGATCTTGGGTGACAGGAGTGAGAGCTGCAAATTGGACAAACACCATATAAAATTTACCTTAACCAGCGGTGCGTTCTGGCAGGCACTACTGCCGGTTTGCTCATGTTGGTGCTTTGTGTGCACGCGCGCTGCATGCTGCATGCACATGCGCATGCATAGTGCAATTAAAATTGTTCTGCACATACGCAGAACTGAAAAACAAGATGGCGCTGCCGATGGCACTGCCCAGTCAACCGTTTTTTTTGGGGGGGGGAGGCGTGACAGTCCTGGATTGCTGCCGGTTCCAGTGACCCAGGCCGCCAAACCACTACTGGTTCGGCTGAACTGGGCTGAACTGGTAGGAACCCACCACTGATCTTAGCCCACAAAAGGAAGGAGGGTGTGGGAAACATTTCAAAAGGGATCCTCCCTAGTTTTCTGGAGAGTAGAAAGAAAGGAGGGGAGAAATACTTTCAATCTTGCAGGACTCAATGTCACCTTACAGTAAATAGAGCTAGTACACCTGGTTATAATTCTTGTCTGGACTACCTTGCAGGGTTAACATTGGTATTTTAAAACTACTGCCAAACACCCTGTGAACCTGAAAATTCATTCTGAGAAAATATGTATAAGACAGTGATGCTGAGATGTCCAAACTAAATAAATAATCAGTATCGCCACTCAAAATCCTTAAATCCCTGCAACGTGTTAGGAAGATACATTTGCCTCTTAAGATAGTATTCATTTTCTTACTCGAGGGTCGGCATTCGGTACTTTAAAAACAAGAATGCATGCCCAATACTGATGGAAAGAATACAAGATTTGAATGCTGTATATTGTTGGGTTTCATTGTCAATAATACTTAAAATTCTATTAGCCTTATTCACAGACATGCACCGAGGCAACTTTTATTGTTTTCGTAATGATATCGCATTTCTTCTGTTTTTCTTTCTCTTAGTGTTTGGTTTAAGAAAACTGAATGCAGGCTCTTTAAAGTTATCATTTGCTTAAT
The DNA here is from genome assembly GCF_051295495.1 of Thamnophis sirtalis. Taxonomy (NCBI): domain Eukaryota; kingdom Metazoa; phylum Chordata; class Lepidosauria; order Squamata; family Natricidae; genus Thamnophis; species Thamnophis sirtalis. Next base: position 135,623,995 of record NW_028261385.1, on the reverse strand, counting down.
TCCTTTCCTCCAATTTTTTTTAAAAAAAACACTTCTGGGTCTATTGTTTCAAAAAGTCAAGGGTCTAGAATGAAATCTTATCAAAATCAAGTATTCCCTTCTCCCATGCATTTAACATACACTCAAAAAATTAAAATACTTTTTGAGAGGTTTTCCTCCACAGTCTGTTTAAGTAGTCTGGTATTAGTCTACTGTTTCGTATTTCTGTGTTATTTTTTTTAAGAGTCATACATCAAATTCAGTGCTGCTGGAATTTTTCCCAGGGGAAGTTGTGTTACATATGAGAGAAAATATGGATTTAATTTTATTTTTCTTATTATGAGTTCATTTTGGGCCCTAGACATTTGCCATCTTTTTCCAGCAGACCTATCTAGCATTTGGATTCCTGGAATTGTTTTTCCTCACAATTTTAATCTGGCCTTTATGAACTCTGTAATATTCTTTTTCACTGTGAGATTTGCCATCCAATACTGTCTGCTTTACTGTTCTCTATATATTTTAGTGTATTAAGGCAATGATGAAAATGATGGTGAAATTTATTTTCACATGGAGTTTGAAACATTCCGATTCCAGCAACTGCATGCAATTTCTTCAGTTCATATGATTATTTTTTTCTACAAATGTGACCTTTTCTACATGGCCATTTTTCACCGGGGCCTCCAAATGCTTCAAATCTTTCAAAGTACTTTGCAGACTTGATGGTTTTCCTAATGCTTCTGGGGTTGTTACAGATTATATGCAATGTTCCTCTTTTATATGTGGAGAATGCCAAAGGGGTCATAGTAATGGGATGGACTCTCTGACCCTGAAATGAGTAGCCAGCAATGACTTTGATCACCTCATTAAACCCTCTGTCCATAGGAGCTTTCTTGGTGATATCAAGGTTAAGCGAGCGTAGGGCCTCATCTATCTTCTCAGCTCTCAATGTCTTGAATGTCATCAGCCAGAAGCATTAACTAGTTTGCTTCCTCTGTCTCTCTCCCTTGTGCTAATGAAGTGTTGCATTTCTATGATGGTTCCACAACTGGGAGTCAACTTAGCTGTCCACACTCTGAATCCAAGCTCCAGGCTGACCTATCTAGTCTACACTCTTGAATTAAACTCATCCTTTTGTAAGTGTCAACAATGAATGGATGGGATCTAGGATGACAATTTATATTTTAGCAAGTATTGCTTTAAAGAATATGGGTTGGGAATGGCAAAAATAGAAATAAAAACTGGCTTTGCACTTATTAGCCAGTCATGGATGTTTCATTTATCCAATATTTTATTAAGCTGTTCAGCTTTATTGGATTTAAGCTAGTTAGATATTTAAGCCAAAACCCATATTGTCTTATTTTTCAGTCCAAACTGTTCAGTTCAGCTCATGTCCACTTAATAACCCAGCAGTGTATCACATCACAGGTATGGCCCAGCTACTGATGGCTTTGAATGTATTTCCACCATTCAATTTTGTGATTTTTGATGTACTAATTTTGACCCACTCTTTTGATGTATGTGTGAATCACATTTTAACTTGTCTGTGCATGGCATCATCCAACTATAGAATGCCCTAATACTCAGTAGTGTCAATGTTCCCTGACCAACTTGGCACATAAGCCAAAACTAGTGATGACGTCCTTCTCACAATGGGCCAAGTTTGTCCACCAACCAGAGGTGGTATTCAGCTGGTTCTCTCTGGCAAACTGGTAGTGGCGGCTACGGGATGCTCCGCCCACCCACTCCGATGTAATGTGCGAGCACTGCAGTGCGAGCAGGCAGTGCGCATGTGCAGACGAGGTGTGTGTAAGTGAAGCAAGTGCACTCACATTTGTGAACCGGTAGGGAAGGTAAGTTAATCCCATCTCTGCCACCAACTCTGCCAATTTTTCTGCTATCCCACCATACCTCAAAATCAAAGGTATTGCATTTTCATCAACGTTAAGAGAAAACAAATGGGCATTTAAAGTCTTCTTCTTTTTTTCGTTTGTGCCTTCGAGTCTGTGTTGACTCCTGGCAACTGCCTGGACAAGATTCTGCAATTTTTTTAAATAAATTTTTTATTTTCAAACAAACACAAACACACAAAACATATAACATAAAAACCTCTTCAACTGCATACAGTGTGTTGATTGGTTACAAGGTCTTTCTACGTCCTTTCCATAGTCATCACTTGAGCTTTATCAAAAATCACATATTGTCAATCAACTATCTTTGTATGCATTATTATTATACTTCATTTGTTTGGTTATCAGTATTGTTTCTCCATTTTAAACAAGGTATTCTAAATATGTATCCATTTATATTATAATGATTCATTATATCATCTTCAATATATCCAATAATAAAGAATATGAGGGTTTGGAATATATACCAAGTAAGACGATTCCTAAAATTCTTTTATTGTCACCCCAAGAAAAGACATTTAAAAGAGAAATGATTGCTGCTCAGACTTGGTTGACCTATGCTGATGTATTGACTTTTTCTGAAGAAGAATATAAATTAAAAACCAGAAAAGAACTAGAAATGGAAGGTCAATGGCTTGCTTATGCTCAGTTGACAGATTCAAGTTGGACAAGAAGAATTTTCTTTTTATAAATGAGAAAACCAACTTTGAATTAGATTTATATATTAATAATGAGCATGCTATTGCTAAGATGTATAAACTTGGATTCAAAATGAACATGGAAGATTAATATGTTAAAGATCATATGATTAAATGGGCAAAAACTTTGGAAATAATATAATGCTTGATCAATGGGAGAATATGTGGAGTAAAAGACTGAAATCTACATTGAATTATAACTTGGAAGAGAACTTTTATAAGCTGATGTATCATTGGTAACAGCTGATAAATTTTCCAATATAAATTGAAAATACAATCAACGTGGAAGTCCTTTTTAACATCTTTGGTGGACAAGTAAGAAAGCTAAGACATATTGGGATCATTTTAATTCAAATAATTCTTAATTTAAATGTAGAATGGAAACTGGAGTTTTTCTTTTGGGTGTGATAGATACAAAAAAATAGGACTTTGTTTTTATATATGACTATAGCAGCCAGACTTTTGTATGCACAGTGAACAAAGGACTTATAAATTCCCACAATGAATGGATGGATGCTGAAATTAGTGGAGATGGTGAAATTGACTGCTTTGGTTAAAGACAAGACTTTTTCTAGTGTTGTTTCCACTTGGAAACCACTTTTGACTATTAAAATTGTTTGTGATGATAGAAGCACTGTGTATTATGGTGAATTTTAATAACCACAATACATTAATATATTTCATATTTGTATCTGTACCAAAGAAATTTGAAAGGTACCCCTTTTCTATATTTTTATTCCCTTTTCTTTGCCTGCATCCCCTGTTTTGCTTTTCCCCTAACCCTAGAGACCAAAATAAAATAAAGTATTCACAGAAGAACTGCAAAGATCTACCCAGGGCAAAGAAATCAAAGTCTTGTCCAAAGTAGCTAAGACAAGGCAAACCAAGAGAATTAGTAGTAGAGGAAGCTGGCATAACTCTTGAATCATTTTCAATATCAGATAGGCATCCTCTCCTTTGCATTCTCCTCAGAAAAAAAACCCCAAATCCCTTTAGCTGCAAAAGAAGAAGTGGAACAAAGAATAACTGATCATCTAGAAGAGCACAGAAACAATAGAATAAGGTTGCTTGCATTGAAGCTTGTTACGAAAAACTGCTAGCACCAGTATTAAAAGATGCCAATAGTATAATATCAAATATAAGCAGCAGGTCTCTGCAAGAATAGAAAAACAACTTATGTACAATACAAAACCCATAAGCAAGACAAAGAGCCAAACAGTGCATCACCAAAATGGAACACCTGCCCTAACTGATCAGATGGTTAAAAGTGGCAGCAGGAAGTTTGTGTCTTCAGACTTGTAAGATTCTGTTGCTGTTGTTTTAGAGTAAAATAAATTTGGCTCATCTAGTCATGTTTGCTGTCTGATTTAGCCAGGAGGGCTGACACTAATCTTGCGAGTATAGGTAGAGATTTTCCATAGTCACTATTAACTACCTGATCAATTAGAACAGATCCTTCCTAAGTTTCTTTCTCTGATCATGGACTCCTTGGGGGCGGAGGTCTATGACAATTCACAATGGACAACTCACTACAGCCAACTCACCATGGACAACTCACCACACCCAACTTACCAGTGTCACTTGTTGCAGCCAACTCACTGCAGAACAACTTGCCATGGCCAACTCCATGTGGGACAATTCGTTGTTGGTCAACAGTGACCCTAATATCAAAGAAATGGTGGAACAGAATAATTAAAGAAAGGATGCAAAAGAAGGAACATAATTAAATGTGAATGGCAAAAATGAAAATATGTATTTATTTATTTTGAATAATTAAATTGAATTGTTAAATTGTCCTCCAGCGAGTTGTTCTGCAGCGAGTTGGGCCTGGCAAGTTGTTCCATAATGAGTTGGCCACAGCGAGTTGGCTGTTGTGAATTAGTCACAGCAAGTTGGTTGTGGCAAGTTGTCCCATTCCACCTTGGGAGTTCTTTCCTTTATTTGTCTATGGAGATTCTCAGTCATCCAGGTCATAGTTGTCCCAAAGGTGTTTTTTCCAAGAGGCAACTGAACTTTCTGTTTTTTCTTTGGAGGCATTTCTCTTCTCGTCCAAGAAGCTTCTTCTGCTCTGCTTCAGTTTCAGCATGGAGCTGAAGAAGCTTCTTGGATGAGAAGTGAAACGTCTTCAAAGCAAAACAAGAAAGTCCAGTTGCCTCTTGGGAAAAGCACCCTTGGGTCCTTCCTCTATTGACTGATTGTTTCTTTGGCAGCCAAGGACCCCCAAGGTCATCCATACAGTCCATTACCCCTGTAATAGTCTGCTATCAGGAAGAGAAGAGGATGAGAATTCCCTACGAACAACAAGGAGGAAAAAAAAGAGACTGGTCTTAATATAAGCAACTCAAAATGCCCCCAACAGAACTAAAGGCAGCAACAAAGAGATCTCAAAGTACATTGATATTTTTGTGCCTGTTGGGGTTCTGAAAGTAATCAGTGATACACTCATTTCCAATAGCTAATGCCAATCAACAACTTGATTTATATATTTTGGACAGAAGATTTGAAGCCAACCACTTCCTCATCCCCTCCCTCTGTCCCTTCAGCTAGGGCAGTGTTTTTCAACCTTGGCAACTTTAATGCCGAGGTGGCACAGTGGTTAGGGTGCAGTACTGCAGGCCACTTTAGCTGACTGTGATCTGCAGTTCAGCGGTTCAAATCTCACCGGCTCAAGGTCGACTCAGCCTTCCAACCTTCCGAGGTGGGTGAAATGAGGACCCGGACTGTGGGGGCAAGTTGCTGACTCAATTTGCTAAAAAAATTGTAAACCGCTTAGAGAGGACTGAAAGCCCTATGAAGCGGTATATAAGCCTAATAAATAAATAAATAAAATAAATAATATGTGCGCACTTTAACTCCCAGGATTTTCTAACTTGTAAAATATCTCTCATAGTTTTCATAGGAGGGAGCCTGAGCTAAAATATCAAGTGAAACTTTTGAGGTTTTCTTATAGTTCAAAATAGTATAGTAGCATTTCCCCAAGAACACCTGTTTGTGCATAAGATCTGATCTGTATGCATGATTAACAATGCTCCTTGCCAAACCAATTTTTCTTAATGTTACTGCAGCCCTCTCTCGTTTTTTCAAACAAAGTATTGCATTTATTTGACAAGTTTATATAGTTAGGAAAAAAGTACAATTCTTATAACCAGAGCCACCCGTTTCATGCTATTATTTGCAAAAGACAACAAATCATCATTACCCCATCTAGTTATCCTAGCAGTGACTATGGAACACTGACTCAAATTGCACTCAGTTTTTCTAGATAGTTTAAATACATACATTTGCATATATACACAAATATATACAGGGAGGACAAATTTGGCATGGGTTTCCCATTTTTCAAAATCTGTCAAATTTGCCTTTCCTCTGTTTCTCATTTTTCATTCACTTAACTTGTGATTTAAAAAAAAAATGCATCAAAGTGAAGAATATATTTTGGTGTATATTTTTCTGAACATACTTTGTTTGTAATTTTGCCAAATGCACATAAGTTTGTAAACATTTCTTCCGAGTGTAATGATTTTTATTTTTACCCTGAATATATGCATTTTTGTACATGCCTTTCCACAAAGTATATGCCTTCATTTAATTTCGTAAACCGTACTCCAAAGTTACAAACAAACTACAAGGCTAAAGAAAAGAAAGAAGCCATTTTAGGATGTCAGGTCTACTCCCTAATTATATAAGATTCCAGATTTAATAATCCCTGACAGAACACAGCATAATTCCTTGAATGAACATCTAGTGAAGGGGAGCCCATGACCTCTCTGAATAATTGGTTCCATTGTTGAATGTCTCAGACTATTCAAAAAATTCTTCTAACGCTCAGTTAGAATTTACCTTCTTGATATTTAAATCCATCATTCTGTGCCCTGCACTCTGGAACAATGAGATCTAGTCTTGACTTTCCCTGGTGCAACATCCTTTCAACTATTTGAAGTCTGCTATCATATCAACTCCCATCCGAATCTTTAGTCTCTTTAGGGTTTAGCAGTAAGTCCTGATCTCCGAATCTGTATCAGTTTGTCTGACTCATTCTTCAAATGCTATGACCAGAAGTTGATACAATATTCAAGATAGAGTGTGACTCTCAGAATAAAATGAAAGTATTTCCTCTTGGGATTTGGTTATTATGCTTCTGCTGATGCAGCCTAAACATTTAAATTGTACACTTTTGAATGTATTGTCATTTTATTAGGTTACAAATATTTATTTGGGATGATTGTAATGTTCTTATGTGTAAGCCACCCAAAGTTGCTTTAAAATGAGTTGGGAGGCAAATAAAGTTAATCAATAAAAAAATTGACCCAAATCATATTACTGATTTGCATTAATTTTGCAATCAACTACTTTATTGAAAAATACTTTTCACAACTATTATTGCCAAGTCAGGTACCACTGTTCCTATTCCCATGCATTTGGGTTTTATTTCCTAAGTAAAGAATTTGGCATTTATTTCTTAAATTGCAGATAGTTTCATTTCCCCCTCTGTCTTCTAGGGTATTGGATATTCCATTCAACTTTCTCACCTGCAACTCGCAAATTTCATCTTTTTCTCCCTGTTGTTAATGTTCAGAATATAGTTACAGATTGCACTCCCCCCCCAGTATGATCAGTATTATGTTTTCAGTATGAAACCGCATACCCCCTTAATTGACAGGCCATCCAGTCTACATTTAACTAGCTTGTTAATCAGAATATTATGGAGGACTTTAGTCAAATATAACACTTAAGATTTGACAGTTGATCTATAAACACCCGGGGCATTATAGTCATAACTGAGCAGAAAGTGCTAAAAAGGTTAGATTTGTAAGTAAAATTTACAGACTATACAAGGGTTGTTGTTGTTTTGCTATGGCTCAGGTTCTATAAAAGTGTTTAAGGATCTCTAAATGTTGAACAATACTCAGTTTATTCAGTATGGATAGAAACTCCCCTCCCCCCATTTTCTTTCTTTTGAGCAAAGATAATTGATGTGTTGTCTGGTAAATGGAACCTTTTCAACACATCCACAACTCTCAAAGGAGGTGAAAAACCCGCACAGAACTGCTGGGAAAGCTTTAACTGCTTCAGCATAAACTGAAGCTCACCTAAATCCTACAATAGTGAGGTTAATTCACTCAGCCACTGATAGAGCATATCTATAAGCAAGGCCTCCATCAGGTAGCCATACCATTTCTAGTCCCTTTCTGTCTTTTTTCCTCTTGACAGACAGTCACCATTCTTCACCCACTAAGCAGGCTCTATCTGATTCAACAGCTTGGAAAATTCATCCCTTAGGTTCCTGTTGTGGCCCAGCAGGAGCTGTTGGAGCTGCCACCAGACTCCGACAGCGAGGGGCCCTATCAGTCGGCTCTGGAGGATGTGGAGGACCCTGGACAGGGTTCTGACTCCGAGCAGGGTGCAGAGAGGCTGGTTGGCCACAAGGAGGCACCTGAGCCTTGGACCGGTGGGGAGGAGACAAGGGAGAGTGAGCCGGAAGCCAGTAGTGAGTTGTTCCTGGATGCACAGAACCGAAGAGCTAATAGGCGTCAGGAACAGTTGTGCAGTTACAGGAGGTAATTGCACTCAGCTGGTGGTCATTAGGCTCCTCTCCAGACTGTAAAAAGACTACTTGTGCACACGGCCCTTCTTGCAGAAGTCAACACAGGATCGAATGTCGGAGAACATTGTTAGAAGCTTGGCAGGCTGGATTGCTGCCAAGCCTTATCTGTGTTTATTGCTGGTGGTTTGCTGCCAAGGACCTGTCTGTCTGTTAATTAAATGCCATAACTTATATTTGGCTCAGAGTGTGCTTGGGTGTGGAACGAGGGGGGTCAGAACAGGTTCCTTTCTGTCTTTCTGAAGAATAATGTTTCTGGAAACTTTAGTGCTCCAAAGTACCCTTCCCTGGTGAAGGATGCCATTTGAGCAAACTAAGGAGCCATAAATGATGAATCTGTATGGTACATATATAACACTTTGGAAAAAAAGTAAATGTCTTGAATTGGCTTAAAATGGAAAAGATATTTGTTCAGATGGAAAAAAGAAGCGAGGGGAGAAAGGAGCCTTCTACTGAGATTTATCTACATAGACTGTAACCTCAGTTCTGTGCCATCTATGAATTATACCACTTCATTAGCCATTGCCGAGAAAACCTTATTTCCCCATTTGACTGAAACATATTCATTCTGTATTTATCACATCATGGATTTACTTGAAAGTGAGACTAGTTTTTCCTCCACTAATTTATCTTTAAAGTGAGTCCTAAATTGACTGAAAATACAATAAAAGAGGGAGATTAGCTCCTGACTATCTTCTTTTTTTTAGGATATCGCCTTACATTCACGATCACGGGTAAATATTGTAAATTTTCTTACCTCGCTAAGAAACTGCTTGAACAATTTGTTAGTGTGGGTGTTTGTTGTGTTATGATAGTATTGAGGATGTTTATTTTTTTTTACAACATTTATATTTAGTAAGTGTTACCTAAATTATATGTTTTAATATAAGATGGTTTTACATGTTTTTATCCCTTGTGAGTTAAAAAATGAAATACGTACTGCTTTACAGTGGGCAGCTTTTTGCTGTGCCTTAGAGACAGACTAAATGTTTATCTATTGGATTTTAAGCATGATAGATTAAAAAAAAACTGGCTAGCTTACAACATTAAAATAATATGCATTTTTTTTAAAAAAATCCCTCAAACAAAACTTCAAACAAATAATATCCAAACAATGGCTCCTCAAACCATCTAACTCCTGGTCTGGGAACACCAGTAGGTCTTATGATAGTATAGGAGTCATACAGTATGTATCTTTGCAAAGGTGTTCTTACAGATAGTAGGTATCACGACAGAGAAGGCATGGTGAAAGGACATGGAGTGAACCCATTGACAGCTTCATCAGTGAAGCTCAGAGTTGAGGTGTACAATTGGGTATTGTTAGCATTCTGATTATACCAAACCCTGAATGATGGTCAATCATACCCGGTTATTTCATTAAATGTAAAATAGGAAGGAGAAGGGCATTAACTCTGAAGCATTCCACAGATGAGGAACCAGGGATATAACCTTACAACATTTTCAGTATTGACTGGAATTAGTTACTGAGGATGGAGGCAAATCATTGTAGCACACTCGCCCCCATCCTGGCCCCTGCAATTTGTCCAGAAGGATTCCATATTGGATGGTATTGAAGGATTCTGAGAGATCAAGGAGAACAAAAATGGATGCACCATGCCTATCCTGGTTTTACTAAAAGTCATCAAGAAGCTCAAACCAATGATCCCTCAGTACTGAACTCTCTCTTGGACTGGAATGGATCCAGATTATTCGCTTCCTCTAAACCGCTCTGCAACTGATTTCTGACCACTTTCTCAACAACTTTTTTCACAAAAGAATGATTGAAGACTGAATAGTAACTGTCCAGATGGAATGGTTCAGTGAGGCCTTTTGAGATGGAAACATACCACTGCCTCCTTCAAGGCTAGACCAGTCCTTCCTTCAAAAAGGATTGCATCATTGCATGGACACAACCAAAAGTAACTTTTTGAACTGACAAGACAACACAGGAGGCACCTGGCTGAAACTATACTTCACAAGACCTTGTTTATCAAGTGTTAGCAATAGCAATAGCAGTTAGACTTATATACCGCTTCATAGGGCTTTCAGCCCTCTCTAAGCGGTTTACAGAGTCAGCATATCGCCCCCACAGTCTGGGTCCTCATTTCACCCACCTCGGAAGGATGGAAGGCTGAGTCAACCTTGAGCCGGTGAGATTAGAACCGCTGAACTGCCGATAACAGTCAGCTGAAGTGGCCTGCAGTACTGCACCCTAACCACTGCGCCACCTCGGCTCTTTTTTACATGTTATGTAAAAGGTGTTGTGTTATGCCCAATGTGATGCCCAGTGGCACCCTTGGCACATACCCAGATTCTTCACATATCAAGATTCTTTTAACTTTAAAAACAAATCAGCAAAAATTGGTCATATGCAGAACAAAATGCTTACTTCTAACACCCTTTCATTTCCAAGAATATATGTAGGCCCCAAGCAAGCCCAAGACTCTTGAAAAATTAAAATTATTTGCTAAAACCTAGAATATTATTTGGAAATGTGCTTGCCTGCTCTGAAAACAAAGAGACAAAAAAAGGTGGAAATAGAGTATCATGCATGAAAAATCGGAATCACATTTCAGTTCCAGTTCAGGTGATTTATTGCTCCACCCTATACACAAGAATCTGGTCAACTAACTGTCAGCGATGAATTGGCACTAGATTGGACTTAATGAAATACAGTGGGGGGGGGGGCTGGCCTTGGAGCACTTTTGGACAGTCTGAGTTCTCCCTTGAGTCTGCTCCCAGGATCTGTCTGCTCTTCTCTACACATCTGTGGTTGTTCAGTCACTAAGTTATGACTCTTCACGGTCCTTTGGACCACAGCACTCCTGCCCTCCACTCTCTCTTGGAGTCTGCCCAAACTCATATCCAATGTATCAATGGCATTATCTAACCATCTCATCCTCTGCCATTTATTTCTCCTTTTGCCTTCAATCTTTCCTAACATCAGGGTCTTTTCCGATGAGTCCACTCTTCTCATTTGTGGCCAAATGAGTGTTTGAACTTCAGCTTCAGTATCTGAATAGTCAGGGTTGATGTCATTTAGGATTCATTTGATCTCCTTGCAGTCCAAGGGACTCTCAAGCGTCTTCTCCAACATCACAATTCAAAAGTGTCTCCCAGACATAGGGAGTGCAACAACAGGGTGGGGGAAGGAGGTAAATAGGTAATGGAGATTAATGTCTCAGCCTTCTGATGAATGGGAGGTTTAATTGGCCATTTCCATCATCAGAACATTCTTGTGAGTGGGCAGATCCCCTCAGGAAACATTCTATGAGACATGCTCTCAAACTATCTTCTCTAGTGCTAGTCTAAATGGGGAAACTGGGAAAAGATTAACTCATCCCTTTGTACCTTGATCCTCAACCAGATTGGGGCTCTTGGTCTAGAGTTCCTAGAATAGGAATATCTGAAACTTCTTTGAGGATGTAATCAACATGTAGTTAGGATTAGAACAAAGATTTTGATTTGCATTAATTACATACAGGAAATTGATTATTTCTTATACATAAATTTTCCTTAGATGTCATCATAAGAAGTAAAAATTTGATGGCAGTTTTGGGGTAGGGTTTTTGAAGTCATACCTTATGTAGTTTGGAGAAACTACAAAAAATCCTGAGAAGACCTTTATCACCATCACTACTGCCACTAAGAGCCAGAGTAGTATCCATGAAATTTAATATGTAGTTTGTAACTATCCTT